>NW_023996081.1:25000-51860 GCF_015586225.1 Lucilia sericata | reverse complement strand
AAAATTGTAGTTGGATGGAAACTACTACGGAAATCTCAACTTACAACACATCAACAGGAGCGCCTTGCAAGTCATACGAAGACTTATGTTCAAGGTCAAAAAAAAGAGGGTCACACAAAAACTTTTTTCAATCTCAAATGAGGAAATTGCTGATACATTTAACGAAATGCTGAAAAAGGAAAACCAACCTATGGAGTCGTACATATTGCAACTATTCTTCCTAATGCATCACCAAAACGACTTAAGCGAATTGTGGAAAGTATACCAACTCCAACATCACAATCAAATTTTACTGAAGAGGAAGCAATAGCGCTTATGTTGGAACTTCTCAGTCGAAATAAGTACCAAATATTAAGGAAAGCTCTGCATGAAAAAGGACACATATATTACCATCATACAAGGCGATCCAGGAAAAAAAACAAACTATCCTACCATCACCTATTGCTGTTAATGATGTGGAAGCTTGTATTGATATATCATCTTTGCTCGAAAACACAGCATCAAGAATTGTGTCAGACTTTTCAGAAGACCAACTAAGGAAAATTCATAACTGTGATGTTGTCTTAATGTGTAAGTGGGGATGTGACGGTTTATCAGCACTTCCAGAATACAAACAAGCTTGTGGAAGTCGGACATTAGCAGACTACAAAAGTGTATTTATGTCATCATTAGTGCCATTACGAATTCGTTCATATTCCCTTAATCCATCATCGTCAAGCATCGGAAAAATTCAATACAACTCCGGGTTCAAAAAATTTTTGTAGACCCATTGGATTTGAATATATAAGGAGTCAAAGAAAACAACAAAAGATTTAGTGGAATATTTAAAAGATGAAATAAATGCACTGGAGCCCATTTGCATAAAAATAAAGGAATTCTCTATTAACGTATCATATCAGCTAAGCTTAACAATGATTGATGGAAAGGTCAGCAATGCCATAACAGAAACTTCTTCCTTCTGGAGATGCTCAATATGTAATGAGAAAAAGTCGCAATTCTCAAATATAAACAAAAGCAGAAGTATTAATGAAGAAGTCCTGTCTTTCGGAATTTCAACCACTTCATGCCAGAATACGATTTTTGGATTACTTTTACACATAGCAATACGACCGTCAATATAGAAGTGTGCCAGAGAATCTTACTAAATCAACAAAAAATAATGGAGAATTGAAAGAACTGAGAGCTGCGGAAAAAAGCAGAATCCAGAAGAATTTAAAGGTTCAGATGGGATTAAACTCGACAACCACTCCAAGTTGCGGTAGTAGCAAATGACGGTTTATACGGCGAGAAGGTTTTTTCGTGATTTTGAAATTACTTCAAAAATAACTGGAATCGACAAGGAGTTGCTTCGAAGAGTTAATACTATTTTAATGGCACTGAATAGTAAACATAAAAATTATGGAAATGGATTTGGGGAATATACATCTGAAATTTCTAAATTACATGTATCTCTGTATCCATGGAGGGAACTAACACCAACAGTACACAAAGTATTGTGTCATGGTCAAATAATAATTGAATCGAATATTCTTCCACTTGAGAGTTAACAGAAGAAGCCCAGGAAGCGAGGAATCGAGATTTTAAGCATGTTCAACTATTCAGCTCAAGAAAATGCTCCAGGTAATCACAGAATGAACATATTTTTAATAGTTTACTTCTATCTTCTGATCCTGTTTTTTCAACTATGCGAAAAAAATGGATTTGTTATGAAACTCTATCATCTCAAAACAGGGAAGATTTAAAGGATTTATATTACCTTCTGGATATGTATACCGATATGACAGATTATTTTATAGAAAATAAGTAGTGTTAGGAATTAACTATATAAGTAGGTTGTAAGAATTAATTGTATTATGTTTAAGATAAACAGTTCAAATAAAAAAGCTATTATACTAACTGATGATATTGTATTAAATTGTGTTTTATATTTCGGTGGGCGGGAAAGGTGGTTTGTGTGGGGTGATTTAGGTGTTGTTGTGCTTGTCTCATAATAAAATTATAATTTTTTTATTGTATATACAATGTTATAGTCTTTAATAAAATAATTAACTAAATAATTTTTAAAAATTGTCCAAATATTTTATTCAACAATGCTAAAAATGCTAAATTGATTTTAAAATGCCAAAAAAAATGCTAACATTTTTTAGGTGTTTTTATGAACAATTCATATTAATTTGTAACTGAAATTCATTGTAATTTATAACAAGTAAGAAAGTATATTCTGCCGTGGTTGACCATATGAGTATAAAATTTGATTTATTTTTCGTAATAAATCATTTATATTGACTTGAACCTTGGTTCCGATATATTTAAACTAATTCTCTGAGAAAGGCTTTATACATTTGTATATGTATGGGGGCTAGGTAAAATAAAGGACGGACTTTAAACCATTTTTAAAAGGTTTGTCATTGGATCAAAAAACATACGTGCTTATTGTTTTGATAATTTCAACCTCTACCAGACGGTCAGACTTACATGGCTTAATCGATTCAGAAAATGATTCTTAACCGATTAGTATACTCCAACGTAGTATAGTGGAGTAGGGTAAAAAATTAAGTTCCGTGGTATTAAGATAAACAGAAATGCTAAAAAATTTTTCAAAATTTTTGTAAATTTAGCAATATGTATGTCTCTAACTTTAAAATATTCTGAATTCAAAAATTACATTAAAACTCTATTAATTACACTAGTTGCTCATGGTATAAAACCTATATGTGTTTTCGGAAGGAAAAGTATAATATTTCTAGTTTTACTTTTTTTTATATAAACAATTTTATTAGTCTTCTTCAAAACACTTTAAAAATGGTTTTCATGTCACAAAAATATTGAAAATTCCGTTGAAATAATTTTAAATCTCAGTGAATAGATGTCAGGTTTATAACTCATACTTCCAAGATTTTTCGGAAAAATATATATGAGAATGTATGAAATGAATTGAGAGATATATTCAAATCCGTAAGTTTGTAATTCTGGAATAAATTGTCAATAATATTTTCGAAATTTATGTATTTTTTTTTAATTAAAAAAAAACGTGACAACAAAATTACCAAAAATTTGGTAAAAAAAAGAACAGAAAGTAGGATGAGAAAGTCTTAATAATATATTATTGATTTTTTTCAATACTTATTTTCAATAAATTAACAAGAAGGATGATAAAATTAAAACCTCTTTATTTCGTATAGGAAAAAATAAAATTTGTTAATTAACCGTCATACATAACCTTTTCCAAAATTATATGTTTCATTCCATGAGCAAACAAAAAGTATTAGTTTGTAAAATAGCGTACTGAACGTATTTGTAAAAATATATGAAATCTCTTGAATTATTTCTATCACCTCGAATTTAAAAAGCATTGCGTTCCAGAAAAATATTTTAGAATACAACATTTTAAAGTATTCACTTGTATTGGCGTAATTTTAAGTTATTTATCTTCATGAATCTTTTTGCATTATTTTGAATTACAGTGTAAATTATTACATTTCTCATATTTCTTGTTGCTTGTGTTTGGATAGACATTTAATTCTGATTTTTTCCGGTTAAACCTATTTCCAATATAAATCTTTTTTGCAAAAATTTGTCTTTTTTGTTTATATACTAAAATTGCAAAAAAAGCTAAAAATGCTAAAAATATTTTATAAAAATGCTAAATAAAATGCCAAATGCTAATTAAAATTTTACAGCTAAATCGAAATAAAAAATGCTAAATCTAGCTGCAAAAATGCCAAAATGGTCACACTGTTGGTCACACTTTACTTTGAATTGTAGTGCCCCTGGAGTAAAGAGGCAAAAGGCTTCGGGGCATTTTATTAACCACAAAAATACGTAGCATTAAGTATACAAAATTTCAAGCGATTTTCTTGCTATTTGAAAAATTACATGCAATGGAAGAAACTCTGAAACGATTATGAAAAATTCTGGACAAAATCGTGAAAAAGTTGGGCTCATTGCAAAGATTTCAAAATTCTTAAAAAAGAATAAAATTACTGTCATAAGTTGTTCATTAAAGAGTAAAACCACCGTTTTGTCTCATCATTGTTTCTCAAATACATCCATTTATACAAAAGTATGTTTAAAAATATTATTTTTATTCATTAGCTTTTATGCATCCACACTTAAGTTTTGGCTGGATTTAGACAACACTTATTAAATCCGAAGAAATAAAGGTTTAAAGGTCAAATATAGGTAGATATACAAAAAACATACCCAAATAATTTTACTTATTAAAATATCCAAATCTTCCTCCAATTAAAAAATTTCGGAATTTGTTAATGGTAAATGGAAAATGTTTGAGTTGTTCATTAAAGAGTAAAACCACCGTTTTTGTCTCATCATTGTTTCTCAAATACATCCATTTATACAAAAGTATGTTTTAAAATATTATTTTTATTCATTAGCTTTTATGCATCCACACTTAAGTTTTGGCTGGATTTAGACAACACTTATTAAATCCGAAGAAATAAAGGTTTAAAGGTCAAATATCGTTAGACATACAAAAAACATACCCAAATAATTTTACTTATTAAAATATCCAAATCTTCGTCCAATTAAAAAAATTTCGGAATTTGTTAATAGTAAATGGAAAATGTGTGCTGGAGTTATTCAAAATCATTATTTAATTTGAAAAGCTTGCAATAAATACTGCGCTACATACAGAAAAGTTGTGCAGAATTTTTGGGGGATAATTTTCTAAAAGTATAAAAAGATATCGAAAGATGAATTCATCCAAATTTTATATGAACAATGCTTTATATGCATCATTTGAGAGGTCTACCTATTTATATAAGATTTGCAAAAGTGTTGTCTTTCGGGACACTCTAATGAGCAGTCAAATACATATTATCTTCATGGTTTTTTAGATTTGAGCTGCATTTAAAAAATGGCAACCGAATTTATATCAAGATAATTTTTTCATGGTATATTTAACTGATCACAGATTTTTATTGTTATCTCGATTTAACAATAAATTTATATTTTATATTTTTGATATAAAACTCGATTTGTATGGAAAATATTAGTGATTACCAGGGAAACCGAAAACATGCTCTAAAAAAAGTGTTTTAAGCGCTTTAAATATGCCGTAAAAAACTCAAAATATGCTCTTAAAATTTAAAAAATATGCTCCAAAAATATTTAATGTCATATTTCATCCTACTAGATTTTTTATAATTTATTCATCTGATAGTTTGAAGAACTAGTTTAATAGAACTCTGTTTTACGTTCAGATAACCAAGAAATAACATGAAGCCATTTGGTCCCCAAAAAAAACATATTTCAAACGACAAAGTTTGACACATTTCTTCCAATTGTATTCATAGCTTCGAAACTGACATTTTAATCGGTGTTGTCATAAAATCCAACAATAACACTGTAAGTAAAATTTCAACTTTCAAAAAGACACAGAAAAACGCCGAAACACGTGAACTTAATTTGCGGTCGTAGAATCTAGTGGCATACTCCGTTTTGAGAAGTTAGGTCAAAATCGGGAGATATTGGATTTTAAAGTTAACACTGTTTCTGAGGTGTTTTTTGATTATTTAAATTAAAAAAACTTTCACGCATAGAAAATTATGAATTAATTATGCATATACATATATTTAGCTTTTTATAATTAGTTCGTATGTCTATGCGTGAAAACTTTTTTCAAAAATTTAAAAATAAAAAAAAGCACCTCATAAACAGTTCATACTTTAAAACACAATATCTCCCGATTTTGACCTAAATTTTCAAAACGGAGTAAGCCACTAGATTAAGTTTAGATGTCTCGGCGTTTTTCTGTGTCTTTTTGACATACTTACAGTGTTATTAATACTAGTTTTTTAAACGATAAAAATGGATTGGTGTCAGAAATCCAAAGTAATCGGTTTTATGTCCGATTTAAAATTTAATGCTTTATTGAATAAAAAATATAACATTGGTTTTCATGAGACTAATGTATTTTTTGCAGTTTTCAAGTTCTACAAAGAAAATAAGTTTTTTCAAAATTGTAAAATAGGCTAAAAAATTAAAAAAAAAATAAAAAAATTAAATTTAATTTTTTTAAAATAAAGTTTTGAAAAGAAAATTAAAAATGTACAAAAATGAAAAAAGCGAAAAACTTCAAAATATGCACTAAAAGAGTAAAATATGCTCTAAAAACTCGAAAATATGCCTTAAATATGATACAAAAGTCAAATCATGCAAAATTATGCTCTTATGGGTAAAATATGCTCTAACAAATCGATGCCAAAATTCTTAAATTGATCTGAAACGTGTAAATATCTTATCCATGAGTCCATACGACGCACCACAAAAAACATGCATTTGCATATTTTGGTTTCCCTGGTGATTACGCATCTTTGTTGTTTTCTCGAATTGAGAGTTATTTAAAGTAAATTTTTAAAGAGTTATATAAATAGAAATTTTAAGGGGAGATAAGAATGATTTTCTAGATAGATTTAAGTGTTATATAAGGAACCACAGCCGATTTAAATTCGAATTTTTGTGAAAATGTAATATGAATATATCATTTACCCTTTTTTAGGATCGTAGGAAACTACATCCGATACTGATTTAAAATAGTTATTTTCTGATATACAGCCGACTACAGGTTTTGAAATAAGAATAGTTTTCCGGTGGAAAATATAAGTGATGGGAGTATTATAAACGGATCTACAACCGATTTTACGCTTTAGATGAAAATCTATTTTTGATAATAAATTAAATTGATTATTGATTTTTATTTTACGTAATCGTAAAGTTAGTTAAACATTGTAGAGTTTTCAAATAAAAATACATTTTTGATGAAAAATTTAACTAAATAATAATTCTCATATAATATAAGAACATTTCTGAATTTAGTGGTATAGGTGTATTTTTTTGGATTTGATGTATTAAATATTCTCTTCCTCAAACTAACCTAACCTTCCACGATAGAACTATTGTCATGCTAAATCCAGATCAAAAAGTTGATTTCAAAAATACACTGTATGTTGCCAAATTTCTTGAAAATCGGTTCATATTTTTTATATTGAGCCTAAAAATTTGGTGTTATAGCTGGTATTCTAAAAGTGAACATAAAAATATGCGTAGCATCCAATCAATATAATATAGAGTCTTTTTTAACGTCTGAGGTTACACCTATTAATATGCCGAATTTTATATAAATCGGTTTAGTAGTTATGTAGGAAAGAGTAAAAAGGGTCTCATATATATTTATTATTAAATACATATTATACGTTTTGAAGATGTAATGTTTCGTACTGTTCATTCCACAACATTCATTATAATAGTTTTTATGAAAATCGGATCAGTAGTTTTTTGTATGCCTGAACGTAAAGTTGGTTTAACAATTGTTTTACAAAAAGTTGGTGTAAAAAGGGGCATGGCGTCCAATCCAGATCCTTAGGTCAGACCTCTTGGTATACCAAATTTCATGTAAATCGGTTCAATAGGTTTCTGTAAGTCTCGAACGGAAATTTTGTATGACAATTATATGGAAAAAAGTGAGAATAAGAAGAATCGTGACGTCAAATCATGATTTTATATAGCATATTGTTCCACTTTAGAATAGAACTATTAGTGTTCTAAATTTCATTAAATCGGTTCAGTAGTTTGTCCGTGAAAGCGTAACAAACAGACATTATTTTTCATATAATTATAGGATAATATATAGGTAAGGATAATTTTATAAAAAGTGGGCGAAGAAAGGGGCGTGGCATCGGATCACTATCTTATATATAGGCTATAGTTTATTCCAAGCTTATAACTATCGGTATGCAAAATTTCAGGTAAATCGGTTTAGTAGTTTTTGCATATTGTGATTGGAAGTTTTGCCGTGAAAGCGTAACAAACAAACACACAAACAAACAGTCTGTTTTATATATATATATAGGATGTTTCAACAGCTTTCTTTCGATCTATTTTTTCTAGAGAGACAATAGCTTGAATTTCTTTTTCTCTTATGAACACGGGACAGATTTTATCAAGAGCGTTGTGTTTGTTGTCATCATTATTATTGTTTATGCAGTTAACACATGTAATTGGATTATTACATATTTCATCATCTTCTTCAAAATGGAAATCAAGAGCACAGTTTGGGCGAACTTTGTTGTTGGTGCATGCTTTCGTTGTGTGACCAAATCGCAGACAATTACGACATCTTAATGGATAGGGGACGTACGGGCGAAGTTTAACCTTTTCGTAACCGATGTTTATATATTCTGGTAAGTTAAGAGTAGCAATAGTAATGATTATGAGTACAGTTTCGATAAGATCTTTACCATTTTTATACCCTTCACCTTCGTGAGAAGGGTATATATAAGTTTGTCATTCCGTTTGTAATTTCTATAATATGATTTTCCGACCCCATAAAGTATATATATTCTGGATCCTTATAGGTAGCGGAGTTGATTAAGTTATGTCCGTCTGTCTGTCTGTTCGTCTGTGTGTTTGTTGAAATCAGTTTTTAAAGAACCCCAGATATCGGCGAGATCCGAATCTTCAATAATTCTGTTAGACATGCTTTCGAGAAGATCGCAATTTAAAATCAGCAAAATCGGTCCATAAATACCGGAGATATGACCAAAAATCCGAGACAACCTCTGAAAACTTCATAAAAAGGAAAATTTTTTTTATGCTTTGATATAAGCAAAAACAACAACGCTGCTTATTCATTGAGTATTTTGTTTCATATGTTTGGATGGCTGTGTGTTTCATCGCCTTGTGTATATTTTTTTTGTTTCTTGGTGCATTCAGTTTCGTATATTTGGATGTTGTTGCTTTTTTTGAGTATTTCGTTTCATATGTTTCATTACCTTGTGTATATTGTTTTTGTTGTTTGGTGTATTCAGTTTCGTATGTTTGGATGTCTGTTGGTTTCATTGCGTTGTGTATTTTGTTTTTGTTTTTTGTGTATTTCATTTTACGTCCGTCCAGTTAGCAGCGAAAAATAGCAACGGCAGAGAAAATTTTGGGAATTAAGTGGCAACACCACAGGGGAAAAATATATTGCTTAGCTAATAAAAAATACCATGGAAAACTCAATGGAAAGAGGTGGGAAACACAAAATGGAATCAATACTAAATATAGTCTTGGAACTATAGTTCCTTGTAAAATTAGATTCCTCTAAAAAGCGGTCAGAAAATCGTTG
Organism: Lucilia sericata; assembly: GCF_015586225.1. Classification (NCBI taxonomy): domain Eukaryota; kingdom Metazoa; phylum Arthropoda; class Insecta; order Diptera; family Calliphoridae; genus Lucilia; species Lucilia sericata. Next base: position 42,733 of record NW_023996081.1, on the reverse strand, counting down.
CCGGTGAACTGTATAGGATCTAGCGACTGTCGCGCCAAAAACTGTTTGGAATATGGTAGGAGACATGGTAAGGATTGAAAAAATCCTTCCGTGCAAAAAATCGGTAGAGCAGATCCTTGGAAAATTGGCTTCTTCCAAAATGGTCAGTAAAATCGTTGCTATTGAGCTGTATAGGATCTAGCGAGTGTCGCGCCAAAAACTCCTTGAATTATGGTAGGAGACATGGTAAGGATTGAAAAAATCCTTCCGTGCAAAAAATAGGTAGAGCAGATCCTTGGAAAATTGGCTTCCTCCAAAATGGTCAGTAAAATCGTTGCTGGTGAACTGTATAGGATCTAGCGAGTGTCGCGCCAAAAACTCCTTGGAATATGGTAGGAGACATGGTAAGGATTGAAAAAATCCTTCCGTGCAAAAAATCGGTAGAGCAGATCCTTGGAAAATTGGCTTCCTCCAAAATGGTCAGTAAAATCGTTGCTGGTGAACTGTATAGGATCTAGCGAGTGTCGCGCCAAAAACTCCTTGGAATATGGTAGGAGACATGGTAAGGATTGAAAAAATCCTTCCTAGAAAAAAATCGGTATAGCAGATCCTTGGAAAATTGGCTTCCTCCAAAATGGTCAGTAAAATCGTTGCTGGTGAACTCTATAGGATCTAGCGAGTGTCGCGCCTAAAACTCCTTGGAATATGGTAGGAGATATGGTAAGGATTGAAAAAATCCTTCCGTGCAAAAAATCGGTAGAGCAGATCCTTGGAAAATTGGCTTCCTCCAAAATGGTCAGTAAAATCGTTGCTGGTGAACTGTATAGGATCTAGCGAGTGTCGCGCCAAAAACTCCTTGGAATATGGTAGGAGACATGGTAAGGATTGAAAAAATCCTTCCGTGCAAAAAATAGGTAGAGCAGATCCTTGGAAAATTAGCTTCCTCCAAAATGGTCAGTAAAATCGTTGCTGGTAAACTATATAGGATCTAGCGAGTGTCGCGCCAAAAACTCCTTGGAATATGATAGGAGACATTGTTAGGTAAATCCTTCCTAGAAAAAAATCGGTAGAGTAGATCCTTGGAAAATTAGATTCCTCCAAAATGGTCAGTAAAATTGTTGCTGGGAAATTATACAGGTGCTAAGAAGTGTCGCGCAAAATACTCCTTGGAATATGGATTAAAAGTATTAAGGATTAAAAAATCCTTCCGTGCAATATATCTACCGACTAGATACTTGGGAAGGTGGAAAGTCGATAAGTTAAAATTGTAAAAGTCAAAGAGTCGACTTTTCATGCACATACTGCAAAACGTCGAAAGTCGATGGTTTATTTTAATTATGGAAGCTGCAGCGTCGTATTTTTTACTATAAGTTAAGAAAAAACAGAGTTGCATTACTAAAAGCAATTAGATTTTGAGTAGATTTTGCCGAAATCTACTTACGAAGTATATTTTGTTTGCTAAGGGAAATCTAGTTAAAATCAAATAGATTTGGTTCGAAATCTCATAAATGCTAGATTTCATAGTGGTGTAAATGGGCTATTACACTTATATTTTTTGACAATAAAGAAGGTTTAATCTTCACTTTCGTGAGAAGGATATATATAAGTTTGTCATTCCGTTTGTAAATTCCGAAATATAACTTTCCGACCCTATAAAGTATATATATTCTGAATCCTTATAGATAGCGGAGTCGATTAAGCCATGTCCGTCTGTCTGTTGTAATCAGTTTTCTGAAGACCCCACATATCTTCTGGATCCAAATCTTCAATAATTCTATCAGACATGCAACAACGGAGATATAAGTAAAAACCCGAGACAACCTCTGAAAATTTCTAAAAAAGAAAATATTTTCATGCTTTGATAAATAAGCAACAACACTGCTTATTCATTGCGTTGTGTATTTTGTTTTTTTGATTATTTCGTTTCGTATGTTTGAATGGCTGTGTGTTTCATTGCCATGTGTATGTTGTTTTTGTTTCTTGGTATATTCAGTTTCGTATGTTTGGATGGCTGTGTGTTTCATTGCCTTGTGTATATTGTTTTTGTTTCTTGGTGTATTCGTAGGTTTGGATGGCTGTTGGTTTCATTGCGTTGTGTATTTTGTGTTGTTTTTCTGTGTACTTCGTTTCGTATGTTTGGATGTCTGTTGGTTTTACTGCCTTGTGTGTTTATTTCGTTTTGCGTTGTTGATATTGTCGGGAAAATTAAATAAATTTAAATTTTATAAAATTGATATTTTTTAAATACACTATGGTGAAGGGTATATAAGATTCGGCACAGCCGAATATAGCACTCTTACTTGCTTTGATAAATAAGCAACAACACTGCTTATTCATTGCGTTGTGTATTTTGTTTTTATTTTTTGTGTACTTCGTTTCGTATGTTTGGATGTCTGTTTGTTTCATTGCCTTGTATATATTGTTTTTGTTTTCTTGGTGTATTCAGTTTCGTATGTTTGGATGTCTGTTTGTGTTACTGCCTTGTGTATGTTGTTTTTTTGTGTTTATTTCGTTTAGCGTTGTTGTTGTTCATTTTGTTTTGCTATTGCTATAATAATGATATAGTCGGAAAAATAAAATAAAATTAAATTTTATAAAATTGATATTTTTTAAATACACTATGGTGAAGGGTATATAAGATTCAGCACAGCCGAATATAACACTCTTACTTGTTTTTTCTAATATTTTGTTTGACAAATTAGAAAAAAATATGAGGTATATTTCATTTATATTAAATAATTGCATTAACATTTTTTTTAAGTCAACTTTTCATTAATGTTTTCCTATTATTAAATTTTGTCGATATTTTGATTTCTGTCTTTTTTCTTGTAAAGCGTCGTATTTTTTAAGAATTATTTAGAATAAACAGAGCTCTACTAAAAACCACTAGATTTGCTCAAAACACATAGATTTGTCGAATATTGACATGGGGTAATGTGGATTTGGGCAAAACTAGTTGAAATCATGTAGATTTGCCATACATTTCTGACATATCCAAATCTACTTAATATCCCATTTATAGCGAAATCTAGTACTTATGAGATTTCGAGCAAACCTAGTTGATTTTAACTAGATTTCCCATTCAAAACAAAATCTTCTTCATTAGTAGATTTTGGCAAAATCTAGTAAAAATAAAAATGCAACTATGTTTTTTCCTAAATAATACTAAAAAAATACGACTCTGCACAAGAAAAAAGATAAAAACAAAACAAACAAAGAAAAATCAAAATGTCGACAAAATTTTAATAAATTGGAAAACATGAATGAAAAGATAATTTAAAATAGAAGGTAATGTATATTTAAATATCTATTTTTTATTCTAAATGAAATTCAAGTAAATTTTCCATATTTCCTTCTAATTTTTCATATTAAACACAATTTGGAGAAATATTAGAAAAAATTAAATCTTCCTAAATGTCAAAAATACGAAGTGTAAACAGTAAAGATTTGAAGAAAGATTTCGATGTAGTGTAAATGGGGTATGATCTACTAGATTTCATTTATATGCAACTCTGTGTTGTGTCTAGGATAAAGAAATTCAATTATAGGCTATCCATTTAAATTGAATGTTTTTGTCGAAAAATTACATTTATTTTCGAAATTAAAATATAAAAAATTATAAATTTTAAATTGGTGTCATTTAAGAAATAAATCTATATACTATTCAGTGGAAACACCTTGAAGGCAAATCTAGAAGATTTCTATCCAGTGGAAACATAGCATTAGATTTCGATCCAAATATAGATTTTTCCATAAAAAAATTTAGTTCGAAATTTTATCTGGTAGTTTTTAGTAGTATTAAAATAGGCAAAAATCAAAATATCGACAAAATTTAATAATAGGAAAACATTAATGAAAAGTTGATTTAAAAACAAGTAAGAGTGCTATATTCGGCTGTGCCGAATCTTATATACCCTTCACAACAGTGTATTTAAAAAATATCAATTCTATAAAATTTTAATTTCCCGTTATTATCATTATTATAGCAATAGCAAAACGAACAACAATGCTAAACGAAATAAACACACAAAAAAACAAATACACATGGCAGTAAAACCAACAGACATCCAAACATACGAAACGAAATACACAAAAAACAAAATACACAAGGCAATTAAACCAACAGACATCCAAATATACGAAACTTAATACACCAAGAAAACAAAAACAATATACACACACACAGACATCCAAAAAGACGGAACGAAATACTCAAAAAAAAAAACAAAATACACAACGCAATGAATAAGCAGTGTTGTTGTTGTTGCTTATTTATCAAAGCATGAAAAAAACAAGTAAGAGTGCTATATTCGGCTGTGCCGAATCTTATATACCCTTCACCATAGTGTATTTAAAAAATATCAATTTTATAAAATTTAAATTTATTTAATTTTCCCGACAATATCAACAACGCAAAACGAAATAAACACACAAGGCAGTAAAACCAACAGACATCCAAACATACGAAACGAAGTACACAGAAAAACAACACAAAATACACAACGCAATGAAACCAACAGCCATCCAAACCTACGAATACACCAAGAAACAAAAACAATATACACAAGGCAATGAAACACACAGCCATCCAAACATACGAAACTGAATATACCAAGAAACAAAAACAACATACACATGGCAATGAAACACACAGCCATTCAAACATACGAAACGAAATAATCAAAAAAACAAAATACACAACGCAATGAATAAGCAGTGTTGTTGCTTATTTATCAAAGCATGAAAATATTTTCTTTTTTAGAAATTTTCAGAGGTTGTCTCGGGTTTTTACTTATATCTCCGTTGTTGCATGTCTGATAGAATTATTGAAGATTTGGATCCAGAAGATATGTGGGGTCTTCAGAAAACTGATTACAACAGACAGACGGACATGGCTTAATCGACTCCGCTATCTATAAGGATTCAGAATATATATACTTTATAGGGTCGGAAAGTTATATTTCGGAATTTACAAACGGAATGACAAACTTATATATATCCTTCTCACGAAAGTGAAGATTAAACCTTCTTTAATGTCAAAAAATATAAGTGTAATAGCCCATTTACACCACTATGAAATCTAGCATTTATGAGATTTCGAACCAAATCTATTTGATTTTAACTAGATTTCCCTTAGCAAACAAAATATACTTCGTAAGTAGATTTCGGCAAAATCTACTCAAAATCTAATTGCTTTTAGTAATGCAACTCTGTTTTTTCTTAACTTATACTAAAAAATACGACGCTGCAGCTTCCATAATTAAAATAAAACATCGACTTTCGACGTTTTGCAGTATGTGCATGAAAAGTCGACTCTTTGACTTTTACACTTTTAACTTATCGACTTTCCACCTTCCCAAGTATCTAGTCGGTAGATATATTGCACGGAAGGATTTTTTAATCCTTAATACTTTTAATCCATATTCCAAGGAGTATTTTGCGCGACACTTCTTAGAACCTGTATAATTTACCAGCAACAATTTTACTGACCATTTTGGAGGAATCTAATTTTCCAAGGATCTACTCTACCGATTTTTTTCTAGGAAGGATTTACCTAACAATGTCTCCTATCATATTCCAAGGAGTTTTTGGCGCGACACTCGCTAGATCCTATATAGTTTACCAGCAACGATTTTACTGACCATTTTGGAGGAAGCTAATTTTCCAAGGATCTGCTCTACCTATTTTTTGCACGGAAGGATTTTTTCAATCCTTACCATGTCTCCTACCATATTCCAAGGAGTTTTTGGCGCGACACTCGCTAGATCCTATACAGTTCACCAGAAACGATTTTACTGACCATTTTGGAAGAAGCCAATTTTCCAAGGATCTGCTCTACCTATTTTTTGCACGCAAGGATTTTTTCAATCCTTACCATGTCTCCTACCATATTCCAAGGAGTTTTTGGCGCGACACTCGCTAGATCCTATACAGTTCACCAGCAACGATTTTACTGACCAATTTGGAAGAAGCCAATTTTCCAAGGATCTGCTCTACCTATTTTTGCACGGAAGGATTTTTTCAATCCTTACCATGTCTCCTACCATATTCCAAGGAGTTTTTGGCGCGACACTCCTTAGATCCTATATAGTTTACTAGCAACGATTTTACTGACCATTTTGGAAGAAGCCAATTTTCCAAGGATCTGCTCTACCGATTTTTTGCACGGAAGGATTTTTTCAATCCTTACCATGTCTCCTACCATAATCCAAAGAGTTTTTGGCGCGACACTCCTTAGATCCTATATAGTTTACTAGCAACGATTTTACTGACCATTTTGGATGAAGCGAATTTTCCAAGGATCTGCTCTACCGATTTTTTGCACGGAAGAATTTTTTCAATCCTTACCATGTCTCCTACCATAATCCAAAGAGTTTTTGGCGCGACACTCGCTAGATCCTAAACAGTTCACAAGCAACGATTTTACCGACCTTTTTAGAGGAAGCCAATTTTCCAAGGATCTGCTCTACCGATTTTTTGCACGGAAGGATTTTTTCAATCCTTATCATGTCTCCTACCATATTCCAAGGAGTTTTTGGCGCGACACTCGCTAGATCCTATACTGTGCACCAGCAACGATTTTACTGACCATTTTGGAGGAAGCCAATTTTCCAAGGATCTGCTCTACGGATTTTTTGCACGGAAGGATTTTTTCAATCCTTACCATGTCTCCTACCATATTCCAAGGAGTTTTTGGCGCGACACTCCTTAGATCCTATACAGTTTACTAGCAACGATTTTACTGACCATTTTGGAAGAAGCCAATTTTCCAAGGATCTGCTCTACCGATTTTTTGCACGGAAGGATTTTTTCAATCCTTACCATGTCTTCTACCATTTTCCAAGGAGTTTTTGGCGCGACACTCCTTAGATCCTATATAGTTTACTAGCAACGATTTTACTGACCATTTTGGAAGAAGCCAATTTTCCAAGGATCTGCTATACCGATTTTTTGCACGGAAGACTTTTTTCAATCCTTACCATGTCTGCTACCATATTCCAAGGAGTTTTTGGTGCGACACTCGCTAGATCCTATACAGCTCACCAGCAACGATTTTACTGACCATTTTGGAGGAAGCCAATTTTCCAAGGATCTGCTCTACCGATTTTTTGCACGGAAGGATTTTTTCAATCCTTACCATGTCTCTTACCATAATCCAAAGAGTTTTTGGCGCGACACTCGCTAGATCCTATATAGTTCACCAGCAACGATTTTACTGACCATTTTGGAGGAAGCCAATTTTCCAAGGATCTGCTCTACGGATTTTTTGCACGGAAGGATTTTTTCAATCCTTACCATGTCTCCTACCATAATCCAAAGAGTTTTTGGCGCGACACTCGCTAGATCCTATACAGTTCATCAGTAACGATTTTACTGACAATTTTGGAGGAAGCCAATTTTCCAAGGATCTGCTCTACCGATTTTTTGCACGGAAGGATTTTTTCAATCCTTACCATGTCTCCTACCATAATCCAAGGAGTTTTTGGCGCGACACTCCTTAGATCCTATACAGTTTACTAGCAACGATTTTACTGACCATTTTGGAAGAAGCCAATTTTCCAAGGATCTGCTCTACCGATTTTTTGCACGGAAGGATTTTTCAATCCCTACCATGTCTTCTACCATATTCCAAGGAGTTTTTGGCGCGACACTCCTTAGATCCTATATAGTGTACTAGCAACGATTTTACTGACCATTTTGGAAGAAGCCAATTTTCCAAGGATCTGCTATACCGATTTTTTGCACGGAAGGATTTTTTCAATCCTTACCATGTCTGCTACCATATTCCAAGGAGTTTTTGGTGCGACACTCGCTAGATCCTATACAGCTCACCAGCAACGATTTTACTGACCATTTTGGAGGAAGCCAATTTTCCAAGGATCTGCTCTACCGATTTTTTGCACGGAAGGATTTTTTCAATCCTTACCATGTCTCCTACCATAATCCAAAGAGTTTTTGGCGCGACACTCGCTAGATCCTATATAGTTCACCAGCAACGATTTTACTGACCATTTTGGAGGAAGCCAATTTTCCAAGGATCTGCTCTACGGATTTTTTGCACGGAAGGATTTTTTCAATCCTTACCATGTCTCCTACCATAATCCAAAGAGGTTTTGGCGCGACACTCGCTAGATCCTATACAGTTCACCAGTAACGATTTTACTGACAATTTTGGAGGAAGCCAATTTTCCAAGGATCTGCTCTACCGATTTTTTGCACGGAAGGATTTTTTCAATCCTTACCATGTCTCCTACCATAATCCAAGGAGTTTTTGGCGCGACACTCGCTAGATCCTATACAGCTCACCAGCAACGATTTTACTGACCATTTTGGAGGAAGCCAATTTTTCAAGGATCTGCTCTACCGATTTTTTGCACGGAAGGATTTTTTCAATCCTTATCATGTCTCCTACCATAATCCAAGGAGTTTTTGGGGCGACACTCGCTAGATCCTATACAGTTCACCAGCAACGATTTTACTGACCATTTTGGAAGAAGCCAATTTTCCAAGGATCTGCTCTACCGATTTTTTGCACGGAAGGATTTTTTCAATCCTTACCATGTCTCCTACCATATTCCAAAGAGTTTTTGGCGCGACACTCGCTAGATCCTATACAGTTCACCAGCAACGATTTTACTGACCATTTTGGAGGAGGCCAATTTTCCAAGGACCTGCTCTACCGATTTTTTGCACAGAAGGATTTTTTCAATCTTTACCATGTCTTCTACCATATTCCAAAGAGTTTTTGGCGCGACACTCGCTAGATCCTATACAGTTCACCAGCAACTATTTTACTGACCATTTTGGAGGAAGCCAATTTTCCAAGGATCTGCTCTACCGCTTTTTTGCACGGAAGGATTTTTTCAATCCTTACCATGTCTCCTACCATATTCCAAGGAGTTTTTGGCGCGACACTCGCTAGATCCTATACGGTTCACCAGCAACGATTTTACTGACCATTTTGGAAGAAGCGAATTTTCCAAGGATCTGCTCTACCGATTTTTTGCACGGAAGGATTTTTTCAATCCTTACCATGTCTCCTACCATATTCCAAGGAGTTTTTGGCGCGACACTCGCTAGATCCTATACAGTTCACCAGCAACGATTTTATTGACCATTTTGGAGGAGGCCAATTTTCCAAGGATCTGCTCTACCGATTTTTTGCACGGAAGGATTTTTTCAATCCTTACCATGTCTCCTACCATAATTCAAGGAGTTTTTGGCGCGACACTCGCTAGATCCTATACAGCTCACCAGCAACGATTTTACTGACCATTTTGGAGGAAGCCAATTTTCCAAGGATCTGCTCTACCGATTTTTTGCACGGAAGGATTTTTTCAATCCTTACCATGTCTCCTACCATATTCCAAGGAGTTTTTGGCGCGACACTCGCTAGATCCTATACAGTTCACCAGCAAAGATTTTACTGACCATTTTGGAGGAAGCCAATTTTCCAAGGATCTGCTCTACCGATTTTTTGCACGGAAGGATTTTTTCAATCCTTACCATGTCTCCTACCATATTCCAAGGAGTTTTTGGCGCGACACTCGCTAGATCCTATACAGTTCACCAGCAACGATTTTACTGACCATTTTGGAGGAGGCCAATTTTCCAAGGATCTGCTCTACCGATTTTTTGCACGGAAGGATTTTTTTCAATCCTTACCATGTCTCCTACCATATTCCAAGGAGTTTTTGGCGCGACACTCGCTGGATCCTATACAGTTCACCAGCAACGATTTTACTGACTATTTTGGAAAAAGCCAATTTTCCAAGGATCTGCTCTACCGATTTTTTGCACGGAAGGATTTTTTCAATCCTTACCATGTCTCCTACCATATTCCAAGGAGTTTTTGGCGCGACACTCGCTAGATCCTATACACTTCACCAGCGACAATTTTCTGACCGCTTTTTAGAGGAATCTAATTTTACAAGGAACTATAGTTCCAAGACTATATATAGTCTTGATTCCATTTTGTGTTTCCCACCTCTTTCCATTGAGTTTTCCATTTTATTTTTTATTATCTAAGCAATATATTTTTCCCCTGTGGTGTTGCCACTTAATTCCCAAAATTTTCTCTGCCGTTACTATTTTTCGTTGCTAACTGGACGGACGTTTTTGTGTGTTTATTCCGTTTAGCGTTGTTGTTGTTCGTTTTGCTATTGCTATAATAATGATATAAACGGGAAAATGAAATAAATTAAAGTTTTATAGAATTGATATTTTTTAAATACACTGTGGTGAAGGGTTTATAAGATTCGGCACAGCCGAATATAGCACTCTTACTAGTTTTTAAATATTTTTCTCACTTCAGAAACACTTTGACTTTTTAATTCATTAAGAATTTCTTTTTCATCCATTCCCTTAAGTCGTTTGAATAGATTACACGTTTCGAGAAGTTGCGATTAGTGTGTTCTCGTACATCGACATGAATAGCTGGAGAGAGTGATGTGAGGTGATCAATTTTGATACTTGTAAATGGTTTTTTGTTTTGATTAGTATATTACCATCTCGTATTTTTTTTACAAAATTCTACTTCATTGCCGCATATGTTATCAATGAGAAATGGAGAGACGTTTACTAAACTTTCATCTTTGACTGATTCACTATCATTTACAATTTTTTTGATTCTACTCATAATTAAATATTTGGACCGACTGTGGAAATAGTTAACTTTTTATTTTTATCGGTAGTGAATATTAGTTGATTTTGAGGGATCAACCGATCCGGAGGATCGCTTAATTTTTTTCCCCATATGTCTAGAATTATTTAATGTTTTTTTTCTATAGTTTTTTATTTTTCTGGTTATGTATAAATTTAATGAAAGAGAGTTCTTTGTAACAACAACAAAAGTAAGACGAGAAATAAAAAACAGTTATTACTGATATTCTTCTCTAATTGAAAAAAATAAATTATTTGTATGATCCGACAATTTGAGACGTTTGCTCGTGATCACTTACAAACGCGTACGTGATCACTTCTATAATATTGAACCTAGAAACATGAAATTTAGCATGTAGGGCCTTCACTAGGTAAGAACCTACAAAAAGGGACTTTTTAGTACTTTTTCGTTCTACAAAAGGTACTTTTTGAATTTTCTATAATATTAAACCTAGAAACATGATATTAAGTTTGTAGAGTCCGGATTAGGCGTGAACACATAAAAAGGGACTTTTTAGTACTTTTTCGTTCTACAAAAGGTACTTTTTGAAATTTCTATAATATTGAACCTAGAAACATGAAATTAAGTATGTAGAGTCTGGGTTAAGTGAAAACCAATAAAAGGGGACTTTTTGGTACCTTACCGTTTTGAAATTGGTATTTTTTGATTTTTTTTAATAAAATTCGTACTGCCTATTTTTTAACACATCATGGTGAAGGGTATATAAGATTTGGCACAGCCGAATATAGAACTCTTACTTGTTATATATATAGATATAATTTAAACTGTTATACTGTTAATGTTTGCCAGTTTTCATTATTGTGAATCTATGTACATGGTTTATACTTTTATTGTTTATTGGTTATGCATAATCATATTTAAATATCAATGAATATTAATGAATTAATAAAAAAATGTGGCCTTAGTCCCACTATGACACATTGGCTCTATTGAAGTGTAATTAGACCAATCTTAAGTTATGCTTCAATAATCTGGTGGACTTCTTTGAAAAAAAAGGTGTAATATCAAACTACTACAGGTAGTTCAGCCTCATGCTGCTTGGGTATAAGTGGAGCCATGAGCTCTACGTCAACAAAAGCTCTAAAAACAATGCTAGGTATTCCACCCTGTTTATTTAGGGGTTAGAGGGAGATGGGTAGATGGGTACTTACGCGGGAATTAGAGGAAGGGTAAATAAGAAAGGCTTGGGATTTTTTTTGTAAAACGTTATAATACTTATGTATTTATTGAACTTTTGGGTAAGTATATACATTTTTAGGTTATAAATTCTGTTTAATATGAAGATAAATATTAGGTTAAATTCACGTTTTAATATTTATTTATTTTAAGATAGGTTCGATTTAAGTATTTATTTGTTTATTTATTTTAGGCCAGAACGCCCAGAGTTGGATCCACGTTTGTTGTTGGGTGCCATCTTTGTGAAAATGAAAATGAAATGAATTATTATGAATGAGTTAGTGTGTTAAGGTGAAGGGTTAAATGATTCATAATAAATTTGGGTTAGTTAGGGTGGTTAGTTGAGCTAGTTAGTGATGATATTGTTATTTTGGGTTAGGGTTTGAGTGAAAGTATTAGACTAATTAGCGGGTAAAACAACAATTTTAGTAATTGGTCAGGTTAGAGTACCAGTTGAAGTTTGTAAATCAACTACTCTACTTCTACCATCAGAACCAGGATATGTTTTGGTCACACGTCCAAGTAACCATTCATTGGGTGCTAAATTGTCTTGTCTAATTACTACAATATCACCTATTTCAACTTCTCGGTTAGGGTTTTTCCACTTATATCTTTTATGGAGCTCTTTAAGATATTCATCTTTCCATCTTTTGCAAAAGTTGTGATGTTGTATCTTTAGTTTGCCATCTGTTTGCCAGGGTTATATTATCACTGCTTGTGTCGGGTTCTTTAGATGAGCCTTAAAGCTTTTTACTTCCGCTTCCCATAAACCACCCATGTGTGATGCTCCTGGGGGTATGAAATGTCACATCCAATTTTGGAAACAGCTAGCAGATATAACGGAACCTTTTAATTGCTTGATGAATTCCTGTCGTTCTTTCTTCAACAGCTTGCTAGCTCCAATGAAATTTGTCCCATTGTCCGAGTAAATGGCGACAGGACAATTTGGGTTTATTCTGGTGGCAACGCCGCCATAAATTGTGCTGTTTGTCTATTCTTATATCTTATGCAGGGTGAGCATTTGTTAATAACACTACTAATCAGATTCTTAAGTTTGGGAATCCAATATCCTGATCGGATTATTCTCAACATAAGTTGATTTCCACCATGCAGGGTTACAAGGTGGACGTGTTGTACTAGTAGTTTAGCAAATATACTTTTGTAGGGTACAAGTATAGGGTGTCTTTCGCAATAGGACAAACTGTTGGAATTTGCTAGTCGACCATTTGCAAGCTTTATCATTGCACAATCTAAAAATGGCGTTAGGGTAAGCAGGTTACTTTTGTTGGGTATAGGGTATTTTCTCTTCAAACAGTTATATTCGTTGTTGAAATATTCTGTCTGACAAAGAATAATAAGTCTATCACGGGTAGATTTGATCTCTGACGCATCAAGTTCAATACTTGGGTGGGTAGTTAATAAACGTAGTCTATCATTGGCTAGTTGTGGGTTATTTCTATCAAGAATCACTCTATCATTTCGAATTGTATTTCTACGGGTGTAGGATGCGCGATCACAAAATCGATAGACATAGGTCATTACTCTTAGAGCTTTTGACAATTTCGAAAATCTTGATAATATATCTGGGTTTTCCGTATTCGTATTAACCAAGGAAGGGTGGGTATTAACGGTCGTAGTAAACGACTGACTAACTTTAGCTTCAGCTTATAAAGGGTTTATTTGTTGTTGGCCACTTCGACGCAACTTCTTTCAACCACGATGGTCCATTCCACCATAAAGTGTTATCTTTCAACTCATCAGCATTACATCCTCGGCTAGCAACATCGGCAGGGTTATCATGTGAAGCAACATGGTTCCAGTTGTCAACACCGACTGTTTGGATAATTGTAGAAACTCAGTTTGCAACACATGTATTCCACGAGTTAGGCTGTTTACTAAGCCAGGCCAAAACTATAGATGTGTCGGTCCAGAAATACGTCTGATGTAAGGGTAGGTTGAGTTGGGTGAGTAAATTGTGTGTCATATTTGCCAACAACACTGCACCACAAAGTTCAAGTTTTGGTAACGAGATTACTTTGATTGGCGCAACTCTCGTCTTAGCGAAGAGTAGGGTTACGGAATTAGGTCCGTCTATGGGTGTTACTCGTGCATATAGACATGCAGAGTATGCCTTTTCAGAAGCATCTGAAAAGCCATGAAACTCAATTTTTGCTGAAGGTGAAAAGTTAATCCATCTTGGAATACGAATTCGATTAATATTATCGTAGAACTGCAAAAACTTTTGCCATTTTATAAGGGTGAGTGGGTTAAGACATTTATCCCAAGCTGTATTATCTTGCCAAATTTGCTGCATAATAATCTTGGCAGATATAACAATTGGCGCTAACCAACCAGCTGGGTCAAAAAGACGAGCAATGTCTGATAACACAGTTCGCTTTGTGTATGCTGATTTTCTTTCAATTAAGGGTACATTAAATAAAAACGTATCTTCTTTAGCATTCCAACGAATGCCTAACGTTATTTGATTCGGGTAGGGTGAGTAAATCAACATCGAGTAGATGTTCTTTGGGTAAATTTTGTAATAAGCAGAGTCAAGAGCCGCGATCAATTGAGTTTGAGCTTTTTTAGCTTCTTCAATTGTGTGACCTCCGGCTAAGACATCGTCAACATACATGTTGTTTCGCAATATTTGCGAAGCTATAGGGTGGGTATTTTGAATGTCCTCGGCTAATTTGTGTAGGGTTCTAATAGCCAAATATGGCGCACAGTTGACACCAAATGTAACTGTTTGCAGTTCAAAATCTTGAATGGGTTCGTTGACGCTTTTACGGAATAATATTCGTTGGAAGGGTGTGTGGGTAGAGTTAAGCATAATTTGCCGGTAAATTTTTGTAATGTCGGCATTATAAACTATCTTGTAATAGCGCCATTTCAAGATAAGTACAACTAAATCTTGTTGTAGGGTAGGACCAGTGTGTAGGGTATCATTAAGACTGTTGCTATTCGAGGTTTTGCTAGATGCATTAAATACAACTCGAACTTTTGTCGTAACACGATCAAGTTTAACAACAGCGTGATGGGGTAAATAATAATGGGTGTTTGAAGGAATGTTTGGGTTATATTTCATATGACCTAAATCGATATACTCTTGTAGCACGTTATCATATTCCATTTTAAGCTCTGGCTTTTTCATTAAACTTTTCTCTTTACGTAGAAATTGAGCCATAGCAACGTGTCTAGAGTTTTCCTAACTCGACAGGAGTGTATATAAATTGTAAATTACCTGATAACGGCCATTTGGTAATCGAAGGGTAGTGGTCATAAAAGTTTCATCACATAAAGAACTTTCTTCTGAAACTTTAGGTTGGGTGGGTACATCTTCAATTTCCCAGAACTTGGTCAAACCTTATCAGCGTGACTGAACTGAAGTAAGAAACTAAGGGTTGGATATTTTGTCGAATTCTGAAATGGTCCGGTTAATATCCAGTCCAAAATCGAGTTTCCTGAGCTACAAAAGGTATTAAGTAAAGTCTGTTATGAGCGTCCAGATTTTAGTAATCCTGTGGGTAAAAATCGCTGCCAATAAATAAAGTCGATAGGTCGGATATTTGCGAATTCTGAAATGGTCCGGTAATATCCAGCCCAAACTCAGTTTCCCTGAGCTACAAAGGTATTAAGTAAGATCTTTTCTGACTCCAGATTTTAGAATCTGTGGGTAAAAATCGCTGCCAATAATAGAACCTTTGGTCAGCTAATTGAATATTTTCCAAGTCTTGTATTAGGGTGGGGTTTAAGTTTTGAGTGGGTAAGTTTTTGGTTAATGTTTTAACAACAATTGCTTGGATATTCAATTTAAATTCATTTTGGGTGTTCGAGCGTAATAAAATTTGACACAGTTTATTTGAACGAGCTGAAACTATTTCGTTTAATCCTGAAATTTCACCAACTATGGGTGTAGTGGGTAATTTTAGCTTCCTTCTCAGTTTATCTGTGATAAACGACAAGTCGGAAGCTGGGTCAATAAGCGCTCTAGCTGGAAATAATTTACCTTGAACTTCAACATTCAGAACTGCAGTTCCTAATAACTTTTTTCTGTCATCTATGGGTATGGGTTTGCTTGATTGGGTGTGGGTCGAGAAAGACTGTACTGTGTTTTGTGATGTTGACGCCTGAGTATTCTCAACATGTGGGTTAGGGTTAGAATTCGGCTTGTGTAAAAGCGAATTATGTTTACCGCGGCAATATCTGCACTTAAATGTGCTATAACAATCTTTTATGACATGCCCAGTAGCTAAACAATTGTAACATATTCCATTCTCATTTACAAATTCAATTCTCTGGTTTAATCCTAAAGAATTGAATGAAGAACATTCTCTTAGGGTGTGATTCTTTTCACATAGTTTGCAAATAGACCCGTAGAGTTTAGTTTGGGTGTTTTGGGTATTTGGTTTCTTTTGGGTATTTGCATTCTTTTGGGTATTTGAATTGCGTATATGGGTTGGGTTAGAGAATTTTTGTTCATTTTGAGGTTTGGGTGGGGTTTCTTTGAAGAATGGCTTACATTGTGAAACGCTTTGGCTCTTCTGTAAGTGTTATATTTTGTTTCAGTAAATTGTTTGGGTTTAGGGTGGGTATTAGGATTCGAATCTGGAACATCGTTTACTGATGTAAGTTCCTTAAAAGTGTTCGTTAAGAACACATCAAGATTCGTCCATGGCGGCATTTCAGCGCTATCATTGAGAGTTTTTTCAAACTCTCTTCGGGTTTCTTTGGGTAGTTTTGATAAGCAAAGATATACGAAGATAGGATCTCAATTATCCGTATCAATTTCTAATGAATTTAAATTAGCAATACAACAATTAATCTTTTTCTGAGGTTTTCTTATAGAAGCACTACACATGGTGCTTACTGTGGGTAAATTAAAAAGGGGGTTTAATTGCGCATTGATTTGCATTCGTCTATTTTCAAATTGAGAGACGAGTTGGGTCCACGCAATGAGAAAGCCATCATTAGTTGGGCTGCGTTGTCAACGATTTCTTTGGCTTCGCCGCTTGTCTTTTGCTTAAGATAGAAGAGTTTTTCAACTCCACTTAAGCGTGTATTGTTACCATAAATGGCCTTAAAAAGATCACGGAAAGAAGCCCAAGATTTAAAATCTCCATTAAATGTAGGCATATCGCATGGGGGTACATTGAAGGCTACAGAACTGCTGGGTTGTGGGGATTCGGGTAATGATGGTCGGGTTTCGTTTTCTTTTGTGATCTCCTCAATCGATTCGTCTATCGAGATCATGCTTGACCTATAAAAACCTTTAGCAGATCTAACTTGTCTAACGACTTCACTTAAATTTATGGCTTCAGCCTTCTTAGGGTCAAGAGTATCTGCAGATTCTCTAACTTGGGTGAATTTACGGTCAATTTTAGCCCATAATTCACTTAATTCCCGTTTTTTGGAATTTAAGAGCGGGTAGATAGATAGCGCGATAATCCTCATCAAATGATTTTAAATCTGTTTGGATATATCTTAATAAATCGGCGACAACTGAAGTAGACATATTGGGTAATTTATTCTCAAAAAATCTACAAAAAAAATTTGTAACAGCAAACTTAAATTTCCGACAGGGTATTTTATGTGTGTATGGGTATGCTACACAATTCGGGTGGTAATATTAGCTTAATCAAGCAATATATAAAAATATTTCGAAAATTCTATTAACATTTATATTGAATTGCCTGATAAATAACGATAGTTTATTACAAAAAATTTGGAAATTTTAAATTTTTAAGTAAGTTGTATAAAATACACTTACCTTGTTTGCTGGGGGTAGGGTACAAACCTTCACAAGAGAGAAAAAATGTAAGCTGGGTCTGGTATGTATGATTAAACGTGTGTATATGATTTGTGTGTATTTTATTTCTTGTTTATTTGTGTGT
>NW_023996081.1:0-22500 GCF_015586225.1 Lucilia sericata | reverse complement strand
CATACTGTAGATGGGTAGATGGGTACTTACGCGGGAATTAGGAAGAAGGGTAAATAAGAAAGGCTTGGGATATTTTCATAAAACGTTATAATACTTATGTGTTTATTGATCTTTTGGGTAAGTATATAAGGTAAGTATATAGGGTAGGTATATAGGGTAAGTATTTTTAGGTTATAAATTCAGATTTTATTTTAGTTGTAAGTATTTTTAAAGGTTTTAGGGTTTTAATGTTTTAATATTGGTTTAGGGTTTTCACAATCATTTAATTCCTTTAACAATAGATATAAGTTTTAGATATAAATTTTAATTGGTTTAACTGTGATATACAAACTGTGATATAAATTAAGAAAATTAAGATTTCCACTAGATTTAGTATTTATTTTTAGTTTTAGGGTTTATCACTAATTATAAGTTTTATCACTAGTTTTTATTTAGGGTTAAGTTTATAATTTATTTATTTATTTACAAACTTTTAATTTGCTGTTGTTTGGTTTGTTGTTTTGTTTGTTGGTTCGTTTAGCGCACACACTTTTTGTTCTTCTCACAGGTGGATTAGAATAGAAGTAAGTTAAAGATGAAGGCCAAAGCTGCAGCTGACGTTCGTATGTAGATGAAGTTGGCTGCAGTTATGTGTGGGTATTAAATGACGTCAGGGATGGACAGTGTTATGTGTTCACTGATGTGAACATCCTCCCGGGCCTGGCAACCTGTGAAGAGAAAAGGACAATTATTTTTATTTATTCAATAAAAATGGTGTAGGGTAATAGGGTAAATTATGCATGTAAAATACTTCATTGTGTGCGGGTTTATTGGGTAGATGATCCCATGACCAGCCAGCCAAGGGTGGAATCCTGGGCTATAAGTGATCCCCCGTCAATGTGAATCACATTCGGTTGTAGGATGCTTGTGTAAAGGTCTCCACCAATTTCCATGGAGACTGGGTTGTTGGAGTAAAACTCCGGGTCAGCCAGCGATATGCGACACAATTTACTTTTAATTGTTTCGTCCATGGGGCTTGGATATGGGGTTTTTGGCAGATCCTTAACCACCTCCATGCAAACCTCGTATCGGAGGCTTGAGGAATAATTTGGTGCAATTAACACCTTCACAAACACCTCTTTGTTGATTTTGAAGGGAGCTAGGGAACTTTCACTAACAAAGACGGCTGCTATTCTAGACTTAGTCAAGCTAGGATTTAGTATTGCCCTTGCCCGCCGACTTCCTACCTGCACAACTGCTGTAGGAACAAACGTTTTCATCATCGACGTTGTTACCGGTGTTGTAACTTTCACGATGTCTAATGATCGTCTTGGAGCTGGTGTGGGTGGAGTTCTTGGTGCCGGAGTTGGTGGAGGGGATTGGTCCTGGGTCAAATTCTTTAAAATCCTATTTGGACCATGCAGGGTGGAGTGGTGTTTACCACCACATTGTTGGCAACGAGCCTTACTCATGCAACCGCCAATGTGCAATTTAACTGCGGTTTTGTATTTCTCCGCCAAGTTCATCTTTTGGAACTTTTGTAATGGTAAATATCTTTTCTTGGTTTATGTGAACGGTTTAATAATAATATAATGCATTTCAAGTCCCATAAAGATACCATAACTGAAATCATTCAAACAAATCGATATCCTTGCAACATACACAAACCACATTAAGGACAATAGCCATAGTAGAATCGATCACACTAAGAAGCCGTACGCATGTTCTAGTTTACTAGCTAGTTCGGTAGTGTTGGGCAGGGATCTTGCTTCTGTGGACGACCTTCTAACCTCATTACAAAAAAAATTAACATGCGTTTAAGCCCTGATTTGTTACACTAATCTAAAATACCTGCTCAATAATTATTAGACCTGTGATTATAGCTTAGATATTCCTGCTATAGGCCTCAATACCCACCCATCCATGGTTTTTCAATGGCCAAAGTAAATATTTATTTAGGAAAACCCCTAACACACGCTTACTTAACCCAAAAGACCTTAAAAGTTTCACATAAAAAAAATTTCTACTTCATGATTAAATTATTCATATTTATTCTCACTAACCATAATTGCTAGTACATTTTTGTTAATTTCAATATATGTACTTAAATTAAAAAAAAAATACTATTCATTAATTAATCGATTAAGACAAATCTTATATCACTATGGGTTTAATGAAATTTTGGGAAATGGTAATTGATATCAAAAATAAAATAAGTTAAATATAGAAGAATAAGAAAACAAAATACGTATTGATAGAGATTAACTAATAGATTAATCATATTCTCTTTCAGTAAAGAGACAGTAAAATATTACTTTTGTTTTTCATTTATCTCTGACTATCAGTATTTTGTTTTGTTATTGTGATCAAAGTAAACTTTTACAAAGTGATCTGTTTAATTTAAGCTTATATGTACAATTTATAGTATAGTATATAAAGAGAAAGAGAGTAAGATCTCACTTTTTAAATTTAAATTGATTAAGATAATGATAGAAAAGAAATTAATGAATGAAAAGTAGTAAAACAAACTTACATACAAAAACAATTGTCCCACGCTGCATGAAGGCCTTCTGCATTCTTTTTGATGACATTTGTTGATTGTTTAATTTCTTTTGTGTTCATTATTTTGTTTAGGGTAATTAATATAGGGTTAGCAAATATAAATGTATAATGTAGGGATATTTTAGAAATTAAGTTAAGCGTTAATTATGTTTAAGTTTGCTTAATTATGTTACTATTCATAATTAATTATTAAATTAGATGAAATATTGAATTAGTTTTAGAATTATGATAAATATAAGTTATAATTTCAGCATGATTGTTAATATTTTTAAAGATTTTAATTATTTTAATAGTTTTTAAGGTAAATTTGTTGTTAGGTTTGTAGTCGAAATAGTAGTAATATAGGGTAATAACTGTAATTTTGTTAGAATTTTAACTTTAGGTCATTTTAATGAGAATTTTAGGATAAGTTAGCATTTAGTTAGTTTAGAAATTTTTAGGGATTTAAAAAATTTGAAATATTAAGTATCTGGATATAAAACTATGGACACTATCTGGTGCGATGAATTAGTAAACTGTCGGTTGTCTCCTCGGTGGAAATTTAGATTGAAATTTTATTATAATTCTGGCTTAGTTGAATTGGAATTTGTTGTTTTGGTTGGTCAAATTAGAAAAAGTGCTGCATATTATATAATTTGGTGCTAGATACTCGTAAGCTTGTAAACTGGTTTCACTCTTTAATGGTCGCATCCCCCTTTAATGATCTCCCGAGTTACGTAACACGTATGAACGTCGACCACGTGTGGGTTTCTCATTGGACCAGTGCCCAATGATGAACTCGGGAGACTTTCTAAGCAATTTTTCGGTGACAAATTTGTTTTCCTATCGGATTTAAAGATAAATTACTTAGAATGTCAAAGTCATATGTACTGCAACGAATTTTCCTCTTACCTTATGCTTTTTGGACTAGATATTGAAATGATAATAGGACAGAATATATGGCTATGGCCAAAGAAAATTCCTTTAAAATTAGAGATCCAAATCTCTGAGTTCCAATTTCAAATTTTTGTCGCAATTAAATTTTCAAAGCTGGTACTTTAGTTTTAAAACACTATAATTTAGCTTGTGCGATAATTTTTACATATAAAGAATTTACCTTGATTGATGTAAATTTTATGAAAATTAGACTATAAAGTCAATTAATTTTTAAATTTAATATAAAAATAATTAAATTTGAAATTAAACTTTTATAATTTGATTATATAATTAAGCCACGTTTTACTTTTTCTATTTCTATGCCACTTTTATTACCATTGATCTTGTCGATTACGCAGTAAAATTTGAAAAGGCTGTAATTTTCCATCATCTACTCATTATAACTTCAAAAAGTAGCATTTTTTATCTTTTTACTAGTTACTTCCAGTTAATAAGGTTTATCATGTAATGCGAGAGTATATTGCCAATTGTCCATTTATTCTCTTTCACTCTTATAGCAAATCCCTATACTTATTAATATACTCGTACTGTTTCATGTTCTTAATAAATCAGCAAAAACATACATGGTAAAAATCAGCGAGTAACAAGCAAAAATATTCAAAAAGCAAATTCTAGTGATTACTCAACTACTTCTTTTATGATGGTGATGGCCTGCCTATTCAAATAGAGGGAAATTTCTCTGATCAAGAACAAGAAAAAAGTACCATAAAAGGAAAAAAACATTTCATTCATGATATTTTCTTTATGAATGAAAATAGATAATAATCAGTTGTCAATATTTTTGAAATTCCTCTTTGATGTTTATATTTAACGTGTAGAAATAAATCAAAACAATGCAAAACAAAAATAGTAGTAATTAACCCTAAAACGTTTAGAAATTAATGTAAGTGTGTTTCCTTTCTTTTTAAAATAACGAAGTAAATACAACTTAATATGACAATTTGAGATCTTTGCAAAAATGAATACTACAAAACAGGTTTTATGGTCTTATAATAAGAACATAAAAGCTGAAGTCAACTTTTGATGTCCTTAGCATGAAATTTTCCTAGGTTTCGACCGTTCATATCTTCTAATTCGTAGTAACAAGAGCCGTGTTTTTTCACTACTTTAGCCTTTTCGAACTGATTTCCTAGTTTGCTGTTGAAATGTTCAATTGCCTTCGACTGGGCGAAATTTCGTCGATAGACAATTTGGCCTATTTCAAAATTTACAGGTCGAGAACGAAGGTTATAGTTCCTGATATTACGTTCATATGACTTGCGTATCCTTTCCTGAGCTTTCTGTCTACTCAATTCCATCTGTTCATCTTTTCTCAATTCTATACAAGGTGTTTCTAATAAGCTTAAGTTTCTAAGAAGTGAATAGGATTTTCCATTCATAAGCATGTTTTGACCGAAAAGTAAAAAGTATGGGGAAAAACCGGTGCTGACGTGGTATAACTTCTCATCCCAATTCTTTTGAGAAGACTTTATGTACGCTCTTATAGCGGCCAGGACTGACCTATTTACTCTCTCGCTGGCATTGGCCTGCGGTGAGTAAATAGCAGTAAAGTTATGGAAAATTCCATACGAGTTAAGAAAATCTTTAAATAAATTAGATTTAAACTGAACACCGTTGTCAGTTGTTATAGTTTCGGGTACTCCGAAGATATGGAAAATACGTTTCTCTAGGAACTCTACTATGACATTGGCAGTAAATTTACGAATCGGTTCAAGAAAATGGAATTTTGATAAGTGATCTAGGACTATAATTATACCTGTATTACCTGACGAAGATCGAGGGTAAGGGCCCAATAAATCTAAGTATAACTTTTGGAAAACTCTCACTGAACTGGCTTGTTGCCCCATAGGTGGCCTCAAACATTTGTTGGTGGCTTTGGTCTTTTTACAAATTTCGCAGGAAGACACATATTCAGCAACATGCTTCGACATTTTTGGCCAAAAGAAGAAAGTTTTTAATCGTCTGAGCGTTTTTCCTATGCCCCCATGAGCGCATAAAGGATGGTCATGTGCTCTCTTGATGAGCTCTTGTGTCAAAGCTTGAGGAACCCATAATTTCCAGGAAAATTCCTCTTGTACGTGATCACCTGACGCGTGTTCACAACGTTTATAAATGAGATTGTCAACCAGTTTGATATCTGGAAGACATTTCTCCTTATTTTTAAGTTTTTCATATAATGATAAATATTCCGGTGACAAAAATTCCTTAGATTCCAAGTCTATTTCTACAGAACTCTCAATTTCAGATACAAAAATTTCGTCTACTTCCTTATATATGATTTCTTCGTTATTTTCAGAATACATTCTTGATAATGTATCTGGCACAACATTCTGACTTCCTTTCCGATGGCGTATGGTAAAATTAAAACCTTGCAATTTCAAAGCCCATCTTGCAAGTCGTCCGTGCAAGTCCGTCTGACTCATGAGCCATTTAAGAGAAGCATGATCCGTTATAATTTCAAACTCATGGCCCTCAACATAGGCTCTAAACTTCTTGACAGCCATAACAGCTGCAAGGCACTCTTGTTCGGAAACGGAATTATTCTTCTGAGCGGCTGTAAGTTTATGACTCATGAATGCTACTGGTAGTTCGTCATTGTCGTCGTTTCTCTGTGCGAGAACTGCCCCAATCCCATATTTGCTTGCATCGCATTGTATTGAAAACGGACGGGAAAAATCTGGGTTATGTAAAACTGGTGCAGAACAAAGGGAATCTTTTAAGTTTTCGAAGGAAGCTTTTGCTTCTTCGGACCAAGAGAATTTTCTATTTTTCTGTAACATGTTGGTCAAAGGAGTTGTTACAGTTGCAAAATTACGGACAAACCGTCGATACCACCCACAAATACCTAAAAATCTTCTCAATTGTCGGACGGACGTTGGTAATGGAAAATCACGGATAGCCTGTACTTTGTCCGGGTCTGTTTTAATTGTACCATGTCCAATAATGTGACCTAAATACTTGACATGTTTAAGAACAAACTTACTTTTCTCAATGTTAATTGTTAGATTAGCCTTTCTCATACAGAGAGAAACCTCATGAAGCAACATTATATGTTCGTCAAATGTTTCAGTAATGAGAAGTAGATCGTCTAGGTAAATAAAAACGTTGGTCCGTAAATGAGCAGGCACAACCTTGTCCATAAGCCTGGACATCGTTTGCGGAGCATTACATAAACCAAATGGCATAGTAACAAACTGGTATAAGGGACGCCCTGGCACGGTGAAAGCGGTCTTTTCCTTTGACTTTTCATCTAATGGAATCTGCCAGAAGGCGTCCTTAAGGTCAAGACTCGTAATGAATCTGGCCTTAGGGAGCCTACTGAGGATTCCATCGATTAAAGGCAAAGGATAGGCATCTTTCACCGTGACACTGTTTACTTTTCGGGCATCGAGGCACAATCTCACCTTACCCGGTTTGCGTACTAATGCCACTGGTGACGACCAAGGTCTTTGCGACTCTTCTATTACACCTAGCTGAAGCATACGATCTATTTCAGCAAATAAAAGTTGTTCAATTGCAGGTGAAACTGCAAAATAACGTTGCTTAATTGGTTTATGGTCTGCTGTGTCAATTGTATGAGATACTAGAGTCGTTCTCCCCAATCCCTCTTTAGAAAAAGACGGGAATGAATTTATCGCTAAATCTAACTTTGTTCTTTGATCACAATCTAAAATATGAAAGTTTTCATCGGTTTCTATTTCGCTTAAATTACTGCCTACATTATATAAGGAATTTTCTGAAAATAAATCTTTGGCTAAGCCAAAAGCCCTGACGAAATCCGCGCCTAAATATAAATTCTGAGACAAGTTTGGTATAATTAAAAAGTTTATTGTCTTAGACACACTTCTAAAAGTCACTGTCGTTGTCACACTACCTACGGTAGGGTGATTTGTTCCGTCTGCGGTTTTTAAATTGATCTGAAACTTTTTATAAGGATGTTTATTTTCTTCTAAAAATCGCTTGGCATAATCTGACGAAAAACATGACACTGTAGCACCAGTATCAATCATGCCTACTACATTATCATTAAATATGGTCACAGATGCAAATGGTCTTATATCATTATAATTGTCAGAAGAAACAAAGGCAGAACAAATATATTTTCGGTTTTTAACGACATTTCTCCAAAAATTCCTAAGTCTTCTAGTACTTCTTTTACATTTTCTAACAATTTTCGACTCTGCTATTTCTTCACAAAAAATTCTATGTTTAGCTTCTCTATATTCCTGTAGTCTCACATGATATGGTTTCTTATATTTCGGAATACAATTATCTAATAAAAATTTGTTATCATTAAGCTGGTTGATGGAATTACATTTAAAATCTAAAGGCAAATCTGTTTGACACTCTGTGGAATTTACATTTGAGTTGACTTGGATGCAAACTGTTTTGGTTTCTGATTGAGTTGGTAGTTTTTTGGAAACTTGTTGCACTTAAAACAATTTGGCTTGAACACATTAGGTGTTCCGCAACCATAACAAAATACCTTTCTTTCAGCAACACAATCTTCGAAACGGTGGCCTTTTTGCGAACAGTTCCAGCAAGACAAATCCTTTAATTCCTCAATTTCTACACCTACATCAACATTATCGTCCGGAAATTCTGTTTCTATTTCGGAAACAACTTTGCGAGGGACAAAAATTCTATTGGTTTTGTATTTATTCAGTTCATCTTCTAAGATCTCATGTTTCCTTACATACTCTCTAAGTTGAGAAATAGAATCGATGTTAAAATGAATAAGTTCTTTACGAACCTCTGGCCGTAAATTTCTTTTTAAAATTTCTATTATTTCAAAGTCACTAATTGGGTGTTGTAGACGATCCGAAATTTGTAACACAGCATCATAAAATGCATCAAATTTTTCGCCATTTCGTTGTTTTCTATTTCTAATTTGTTCTTTCAGGTCAAAGTCTGTTCTCCGGTCACGAAATTGATTCCTAAGTTCACTACATAAACTAGACCAATCTAACCTTGTGGTATTATGATGAAACCGCCAAAACCAGTCGATAGCCTTTCCGCAAAATAACAAGTGAATGTGCCTACATAAGAGATCGAAATCTCCTCGTAATCCCTGATTAGTAAGGGCTTGAACTCTATAAATAAAATTGTCAACGGACAACCCATCTTCTTCCTGTCCACTAAATTTCAAATGCCACCCAGAAATAATTGAAGAAACTTTATCAGTAGTGAGATCGTAACTTGAATTCGTATTTATGTTACCAAAACTTTGTCTACCGCTTAACCTTCTTTGTGGATTGTTGTTGTTAAAGTTTGTGTTGACGAGACTATCTCTAGAGTTTCCGTGTTGAGTCATTCGACCGAAATTACTGTGCCTGTTACTTCGAAAATTTGTATTTCTATTATTTGTATTGAAATTACTATTATTAGGTTCATTAGTACGACTTGGGTTTATAGATAAGGAAGCTAACTGACTTCTTACCGCTTCATTTATCAGAAGTTGTAGGGTATTATCGTTTATATTATGGGAATCAAAACCCTGAGGTAAATTATGAGAATTGGAAGAGGAAATATTCAGAAAATTATCGCTAATTTCTACATCATTATTTCGATTGAATCTAGGAGTTTGAGCCGTTTCAGTTTCCGGAAAATTGCGTCTAGTATTTTTTCGATTGGTATTTTTAGGAATTGCTCCTTTATTACTAATATTTGCAAAATCAGAAACTGGGTTAGACGTAGCTTGGGTTTCCCTATCTGCTAAAATATTATAAGACTTTAAGTTGGTTTGTCTGCACGGTTTGCTACATACAGGACAAGCTTGGGTCTCACTAAGAACTTTTACTATGCAATTCTTGTGAAAAATATGATCACATGGAGCGGAAAGAACAATATCATCTATTTCGTAATCTTTATCACATATAGTGCATTTACGTTTATTAACATGTTCAACCAGAGAGGTTAAATTTTCGTTACTATGAACAAGAGACATTTTATTTATATTTTAGAAACTTTTAAATGTTATAGTTTAAATTTTGTGAAACTTTAATTTAGGTCTTTGGTATAAGTGTGTGTTGTTCTGATTTTATACACCTATATATACATACATAAGAATGTATATATATAATTGGTCTAATAATTAAATTGAGTTTTCGATTATGATAAATTAAATAAGAAAATTGTATAGAATTTTGAACATAAAAGTGGACAACTGATGCCATTTAAAACGTTTGCAAAACAATTGTAGTTCCAAAGCTTTTATAAACAGGACTCTAATAAAATTTTCTTATCGAATTGTATCATGCCTAGAATTTACCTTTTCCAAATAATTAGCTTAACAAAAAGGAATAAATAAATATTTAAATCATAATGGATTGTAATGATGTGTATAACATCTAAATACAATATTTCCTAAAATGACAAATATATATTATATTCATGGTCTTTAACCAAATATATAGACAAACACAATGCAAATTAATAGATTTAGTAAATTCATAAAGGTATATAGTTTTCTCCAAACTAAGATGTTATTAAATAGAGACACCTGAAACAGATTTCTGCTATAGGTTAATGCAGTTAATTTTTCTATATTTTGAATGTATTATACTGTTTCGGGGGCCCCACGTTGGGCGCCATTTCTTGTAATGGTAAATATCTTTTCTTGGTTTATGTGAACGGTTTAATAATAATATAATGCATTTCAAGTCCCATAAAGATACCATAACTGAAATCATTCAAACAAATCGATATCCGTGCAACATACACAAACCACATTAAGGACAATAGCCATAGTAGAATCGATCACACTAAGAAGCCGTACTCATGTTCTAGTTTACTAGCTAGTTCGGTAGTGTTGGGCAGGGATCTTGCTTCTGTGGACGACCTTCTAACCTCATTACAAAAAAAATTAACATGCGTTTAAGCCCTGATTTGTTACACTAATCTAAAATACCTGCTCAATAATTATTAGACCTGTGATTATAGCTTAGATATTCCTGCTATAGGCCTCAATACCCAATACCCATCCATGGTTTTTCAATGGCCAAAGTAAATATTTATTTAGGAAAACCCCTAACACACGCTTACTTAACCCAAAAGACCTTAAAAGTTTCACATAAAAAAAATTTCTACTTCATGATTAAATTATTCATATTTATTCTCACTAACCATAATTGCTAGTACATTTTTGTTAATTTCAATATATGTACTTAAATTAAAAAAAAAAAATACTATTCATTAATTAATCGATTAAGACAAATCTTATATCACTATGGGTTTAATGAAATTTTGGGAAATGGTAATTGATATCAAAAATAAAATAAGTTAAATATAGAAGAATAAGAAAACAAAATACGTATTGATAGAGATTAACTAATAGATTAATCATATTCTCTTTCAGTAAAGAGACAGTAAAATATTACTTTTGTTTTTCATTTATCTCTGACTATCAGTATTTTGTTTTGTTATTGTGATCAAAGTAAACTTTTACAAAGTGATCTGTTTAATTTAAGCTTATATGTACAATTTATAGTATAGTATATAAAGAGAAAGAGAGTAAGATCTCACTTTTTAAATTTAAATTGATTAAGATAATGATAGAAAAGAAATTAATGAATGAAAAGTAGTAAAACAAACTTACATACAAAAACAATTGTCCCACGCTGCATGAAGGCCTTCTGCATTCTTTTTGATGACATTTGTTGATTGTTTAATTTCTTTTGTGTTCATTATTTTGTTTAGGGTAATTAATATAGGGTTAGCAAATATAAATGTATAATGTAGGGATATTTTAGAAATTAAGTTAAGCGTTAATTATGTTTAAGTTTGCTTAATTATGTTACTATTCATAATTAATTATTAAATTAGATGAAATATTGAATTAGTTTTAGAATTATGATAAATATAAGTTATAATTTCAGCATGATTGTTAACATTTTTAAAGATTTTAATTATTTTAATAGTTTTTAAGGTAAATTTGTTGTTAGGTTTGTAGTCGAAATAGTAGTAATATAGGGTAATAACTGTAATTTTGTTAGAATTTTAACTTTAGGTCATTTTAATGAGAATTTTAGGATAAGTTAGCATTTAGTTAGTTTAGAAATTTTTAGGGATTTAAAAAATTTGAAATATTAAGTATCGGGATATAAAACTATGGACACTATCTGGTGCGATGAATTAGTAAACTGTCGGTTGTCTCCTCGGTGGAAATTTAGATTGAAATTTTATTATAATTCTGGCTTAGTTGAATTGGAATTTGTTGTTTTGGTTGGTCAAATTAGAAAAAGTGCTGCAGATTATATAATTTGGTGCTAGATACTCGTAAGCTTGTAAACTGGTTTCACTCTTTAATGGTCGCATCCCCCTTTAATGATCTCCCGAGTTACGTAACACGTATGAACGTCGACCACGTGTGGGTTTCTCATTGGACCAGTGCCCAATGATGAACTCGGGAGACTTTCTAAGCAATTTTTCGGTGACAAAATTTGTTTTCCTATCGGATTTAAAGATAAATTACTTAGAATGTCAGTCATATGTACTGCAACGAATTTTCCTCTTACCTTATGCTTTTTGGACTAGATATTGAAATGATAATAGGACAGAATATATGGCTATGGCCAAAGAAAATTCCTTTAAAATTAGAGATCCAAATCTCTGAGTTCCAATTTCAAATTTTTGTCGCAATTAAATTTTCAAAGCTGGTACTCTAGTTTTAAAACACTATAATTTAGCTTGTGCGATAATTTTTACATATAAAGAATTTACCTTGATTGATGTAAATTTTATGAAAATTAGACTATAAAGTCAATTAATTTTTAAATTTAATATAAAAATAATTAAATTTGAAATTAAACTTTTATAATTTGATTATATAATTAAGCCACGTTTTACTTTTTCTATTTCTATGCCACTTTTATTACCATTGATCTTGTCGATTACGCAGTAAAATTTGAAAAGGCTGTAATTTTCCATCATCTACTCATTATAACTTCAAAAAGTAGCATTTTTTATCTTTTTACTAGTTACTTCCAGTTAATAAGGTTTATCATGTAATGCGAGAGTATATTGCCAATTGTCCATTTATTCTCTTTCACTCTTATAGCAAATCCCTATACTTATTAATATACTCGTACTGTTTCATGTTCTTAATAAATCAGCAAAAACATACATGGTAAAAATCAGCGAGTAACAAGCAAAAATATTCAAAAAGCAAATTCTAGTGATTACTCAACTACTTCTTTTATGATGGTGATGGCCTGCCTATTCAAATAGAGGGAAATTTCTCTGATCAAGAACAAGAAAAAAGTACCATAAAAGGAAAAAAACATTTCATTCATGATATTTTCTTTATGAATGAAAATAGATAATAATCAGTTGTCAATATTTTTGAAATTCCTCTTTGATGTTTATATTTAACGTGTAGAAATGAATCAAAACAATGCAAAACAAAAATAGTAGTAATTAACCCTAAAACGTTTAGAAATTAATGTAAGTGTGTTTCCTTTCTTTTTAAAATAACGAAGTAAATACAACTTAATATGACAATTTGAGATCTTTGCAAAAATGAATACTACACTTTCGACAATTTGTTAAGCTGTGATCGGCTTGACAAATACCGCAACCAAAATGGCGTTTTGGTTGACGTTTATCGTTTTTGCGGTTGGGTTTGCGGCTGGAACGGTTGGAACGTCCTTTACGATTGTTGTTGTTGTTGGGTGCCATATTCTGTATAAAAGAAATTATGTGTGAATGAATGAAGTGTAATGAATGTGTTAGTGGGATAGGGTGAAGGGTTAAACGATTCATAATAAATTTGGGTTAGTTAGGGTGGTTAGTTGAGCTAGTTAGTGATGATATTGTTATTTTGGGTTAGGGTTTGAGTAAAAGTATTAGACTAATTAGCGGGTAAAACAACAATTTTAGTAATTGGTCGGGTTAGAGTTCCAGTTGAAGTTTGTAAGTCAACTACTCTATTTCTACCATCAGAACCAGGGTGTGTTTTGGTCACACGTCCAAGTAACCATTCATTGGGTGCTAAATTGTCTTGTCTAATTACTACAATATCACCTATTTCAACTTCTCGGGTAGGGTTTTTCCACTTATATCTTTTATGGAGCTCTTTAAGATATTCATCTTTCCATCTTTTACAAAAGTTGTGATGTTGTATCTTTAATTTTTGCCATCTGTTTGCCAGGGTTATATTATCACTGCTTGTGTCGTGTTCTGCAGGGGTAAGTATGGGTGAGCCAATTAAAAAGTGTCCAGGGGTTAACGGGTTAAGATCCTGAGGGTTTTCACTTGACGGGCTTAAGGGTCTCGAGTTTAGGCATCCTTCTATTCTGGCAAGGAGTGTAGCTAGCTCTTCAAATGTATATTTTAGGGTATTTATTTTCTTCAAATGAGCTTTAAAGCTTTTAACTCCTGCCTCCCATAAACCGCCCATGTGTGGTGCACCTGGGGGTATAAAATGCCACGTCAAATTCTGAAAACTGCTAGTGGACGTAACAGATCCTTTTAGCTGTTTAATAAATTCCTGTCGCTCCTTTTTCAATAACTTGCTAGCACCTATGAAATTTGTTCCATTGTCCGAGTAAATGGCGACAGGGCATCCCCGCCTCGAAAAAAATCGAGCGAAGGCTGCCATAAAGGCTTGGGTAGACAAATCAGATGTTGGCTCCAAGTGGATGGCCTTTGTTGCAAAGCAAACAAAAACACAAACGTAACCTTTCGTTATTTTACAAGTTCTGCCACTGTATGCTTTGACGTCAAATGGTCCTGCAAAATCAACGCCAACATTTGTAAAAGCTTTATCTATTTGGGTTCTTTCTGGTGGCAACGCCGCCATAAATTGGGTTGTTTGTCTATTCCTATATCTTATGCAGGGTGAGCATTTGTTAACAACATTACTAATCAGATTCTTAAGTTTCGGAATCCAATATCCTGATCGGATTATTCTCAACATAAGTTGATTTCCACCATGCAGGGTTACCAGGTGGACGTGTTGTACTAGTAATTTAGCAAATGCACTTTTATAGGGTATTAATATTGGGTGTCTTTCGGAATAGGACAAACTGTTGGAATTTGCTAGTCTACCATTTGCACGCATTATCATTGCAGAATCTAAAAATGGAGTTAGGGTAAGCAGGTCACTTTTGTTGGGTATAGGGTATTTTCTCTTCAAACAGTTATATTCGTTGTTGAAATATTCTGTCTGACAAAGAATAATAAGTCTATCACGGGTAGATTTGATCTCTGACGCATCAAGTTCAATACTTGGGTGGGTAGTTAATAAACGTAGTCTATCATTGACTAGTTGTGGGTTATTTCGATCAAGAATAATTCTATCATTTCGAATAGTATTGTTCCGTTTATACGATGCGCGATCACAAAATCGATAGACATATGTCATTACTCTTAGAGCTTTTGACAATTTCGAAAATCTTGATAATATATCTGGGTTTTCTGTATTCGTATTTAAGGTAGGGTGGGTATTAACTGTCGTAGCAAACGACTGACTAACTTTAGCTTCAGCTTGAGTAATAAAGTGTTTATTTGTTGTTGGCCACTTCGACGCGACTTCTTTCAACCACGATGGTCCATTCCACCATAAAGTGTCATCTTTTAACTCATCAGCATTACATCCTCGGCTAGCAACATCGGCAGGATTATCGTGTGAAGCAACATGATTCCAGTTATCTACTCCTACTGTTTGTAGAATTGTTGAAACTCTGTTTGCCACAAATGTAT
The DNA here is from genome assembly GCF_015586225.1 of Lucilia sericata. Lineage (NCBI taxonomy): Eukaryota > Metazoa > Arthropoda > Insecta > Diptera > Calliphoridae > Lucilia > Lucilia sericata. Next base: position 7,320 of record NW_023996081.1, on the reverse strand, counting down.
TCCACGAGTTAGGGTGTTTACTAAGCCAGGCCAAAACTATAGATGAGTCGGTCCAGAAATACGTCTGATGTAAGGGTAGGTTGAGTTGGGTGAGTACATTGTGTGTCATATTTGCCAACAACACTGCACCACAAAGTTCAAGTTTTGGTAACGAGATTACTTTGATTGGCGCAACTCTCGTCTTAGCGAAGAGTAGGGTTACGGAATTAGGTCCGTCTATGGGTGTTACTCGTGCATATAGACATGCAGAGTATGCCTTTTCAGAAGCATCTGAAAAACCATGAAACTCAATTTTTGCTGAAGGTGAAAAGTTAATCCATCTTGGAATACGAATTCTATTAATATTATCGTAGAACTGCAAAAACTTTTGCCATTTTATAAGGGTGAGTGGGTTAAGACATTCATCCCAAGCTGTATTATCTTGCCAAATTTGCTGCATAATAATCTTGGCAGATATAACAATTGGCGCTAACCAACCAGCTGGGTCAAAAAGACGAGCAATGTCTGATAACACAGTTCGCTTTGTGTATGCTGATTTTCTTTCAATTAATGGTACATTAAAGAAAAACGTATCTTCTTTAGCATTCCAACGAATGCCTAACGTTTTAGCATTATTTGATTCGGGTAGGGTAAGTAAATCAACATCGAGTAGATGTTCTTCGGGTAAATTTTGTAATAATTCCTTTGTATTGGAAATCCATTTTCTCAAAGGAAAACCAGCAGAGTCTAGAGCCGCGATCAATTGGGTTTGAGCTTTTTGAGCTTCTTCAATTGTGTGACCTCCGGCTAAGACATCATCAACATACATGTTGTTTCGCAAAATTTGCGAAGCTATAGGGTGGGTATTTTGAATGTCATCGGCTAATTTGTGTAGGGTTCTAATAGCCAAATATGGTGCACAGTTAACACCAAATGTAACTGTTTGCAGTTCATAATCTTGAATGGGTTCGTTGACGCTTTTACAGAATAATATCCGTTGGAAGGGTGTGTGGGTAGGGTTAAGCATAATTTGCCGGTACATTTTTGTAATGTCGGCATTATAAACTATCTTGTAAAAGCGCCATTTCAAGATAAGTACAACTAAATCTTGTTGTAGGGTAGGACCAGTGTGTAGGGTATCATTAAGACTGTTGCTGTTCGAGGTTTTGCTAGATGCATTAAATACAACTCGAACTTTTGTCGTAACACGATCAAGTTTAACAACAGCGTGATGGGGTAAATAATAATGGGTGTTTGAAGGAGTGTTTGGGTTATATTAATTAGGTTTCATATGACCTAAATCGATATACTCTTGTAGCACGTTATCATATTCCATTTTAAGCTCTGGCTTTTTCATTAAACTTTTCTCGTTACGTAGAAATTGAGCCATAGCAACGTGTCTAGAGTTTCCTAACTCAACAGGAGGGTATATAAATGGTAAATTTACCTGATAACGGCCATTTGGCAATCGAAGGGTAGTGGTCTTGAAAGTTTCTTCACATAAAGAACTTTCTTCTGAAACTTTGGGTTGGGTGGGTACATCTTCAATTTCCCAGAACTTGGTCAAAACTTTATCAAGCGTTACTGAACTGAAGTAAGAAACTAAGGGTTGGGTATTTTGCGAATTCTGAACGGGTCCTGTTAAAATCCAGCCAAACTCAGTCTCCTGAGCTATAAGGGTATTGAGTAAGTCTTTTCTGACTCCAGATTTTAAAATCTGTGGGTAAAAATCGCTGCCAATAATAAAGTCTATAGGTCGACTTTCGTAGAATTTTTGGTCAGCCAATTGAATATTTTCCAAGTCTTGTATTAGGGTGGGGTTTAAATTTTGGGTGGGTAAGTTTTTGGTTAATGTTTTAACAACAATTGCTTGGATATTCAATTTAAATTCATTTTGTGTGTTAGAGCGCAATAAAACTTGACATAATTTATTCGAACGAGCTGAAACTATTTCATTCAATCCTGATATTTCAGCAACTATGGGTGTAGTGGGTAATTTTAACTTCCTTCTCAGTTTATCTGTGATAAACGAGAAGTCTGAAGCTGGGTCAATAAGTGCTCTAGCTGGAAATAGTTCTCCTTGAACATCAACGTTCAGAACTGCAGTTCCTAATAACTTCGTTCTGTCATCTATGGGTATTGGTTTGCTTGATTGGGTGTGGGTTGAGAAAGACTGTACTGCATTGTGTGATGTTGACGCCTGAGTATTTTCAACTTGTGGGTTAGGGTTAGAGTTCGGCTTGTGTAAAAGCGAATTATGTTTACCGCCGCAATATCTACACTTAAATGCGCTATAACAATCTTTTATGACATGTCCAGTAGCTAAACAATTGTAACAAATTCCATTCTCATTTACAAATTCAATTCTTTGGTTTAATCCTAAAGAATTAAATGAAGAACATTCTCTTAGGGTGTGATTCTTTTCACAAAGTTTGCAAATGGACCCATAGAGTTTAGTTTGGGTGTTTTGGGTATTTGGTTTCTTTTGGGTATTTTGGGCATTTGCATTCTTTTGGGTATTTGAATTGGGTATATGGTTTGGGTTAGAGAATTTTTGTTCATTTTGAGGTTTGGGGTTTGGGTGGGGTTTCTTTGAAGAATGGGTTACATTGTGAAACGCTTTGGCTCTCCTGTCAGGGTTATATTTTGTTTCAGTAAATTGTTTGGTTTTAGGGTGGGTATTAGGATTCGAATCTGGAACATCGTTTACTGATGTAAGTTCTTTAAAAGTGTTCGTTAAGAACACATCAAGATTCGTCCAAGGCGGCATTTCAGCGCTATCATTGAGAGTTTTTTCAAACTCTCTTCGGGTTTCTTTGGGTAATTTTGATAAGCAAAGATATACAAAGATAGGATCCCAATTATCCGTATCAATTTCTAATGAATTTAAATTAGCAATACAACAATTAATCTTTCTCTGAAGCTTTCTTATAGAAGCACTGCACATGGTGCTTACTGTGGGTAAATTAAAAAGTGTTTTTCAATTGCGCATTGATTTGCATTCGTCTATTTTCAAATTGAGAGACGAGTTGGGTCCACGCAATGAGAAAGCCATCATTAGTTAGGGGTGCGTTGTCAACGATTTCTTTGGCTTCGCCGCTCGTTTTTTGCTTAAGATAGAAGAGTTTTTCAACTCCACTTAAGCGTGTGTTGTTACCATAAATGGCCTTAAAAAGATCCCGGAAAGAAGCCCAAGATTTAAAATCTCCATGAAATGTAGGCATATCGCATGGGGGTACATTGAAGGCTACAGAACTGCTGGGTTGTGGGGGTTCGGGTAATGATGGTCGGGTTTCGTTTGCCTTCGTGATCTCCTCAATCGATTCGTCGATCGAGATCATGCTTGACCTATAAAAACCTTTAGCAGATCTAACTTGTCTAACGACTTCACTTAAATTTATGGCTTCAGCCTTCTTAGGGTCAAGAATATCGGCGGATTCTCTAACTTGGGTGAATTTACGGTCAATTTTAGCCCATAATTCACTTAATTCCCGTTTTTGGAATTTAAGAGCGGGTAGAGATTGGAAATTTTCCGGGGTAGCGCGATAATCTTCATCAAACGATTTTAAATCTGTTTGGATGTATCTTAATAAATCGGCGACAACAGATTCTAAAGTAGACATATTGGGTAATTTATTTAAAAATCTACAAAAAATTTGTAACAGCAAACTTAAATTTCCGACAGGGTATTTTATGTGTGTATGGGTTCGCTACACAATTCGGGTGGTAATATTAGCTTAATCAAGCAATATATAAAAATATTTCCAAAAAAGTTTTTAATAGGGTGGGTGGGTGAGTGGGTTTTTGAATAGAAAATATTTTTATATTATATTGCTTGACAAATAAAACTAATATAATACAAAAAAAATGGAAATTTAAATATTATTAGTAAGTTGTAAAAAATACACTTACCTTGTTTGCTGGGGGTAGGGTACAAACCTTCACAAGAGATAAACCAAAAAAAAATCTCTTGTGTTGTCGATTCTTCTTTACACCTTCTTCCCGCTATGATGTGTGTTGATCTTGTGTGTAGTGTTGCTGTTGTAAAATGTAAGCTGGGTCTGGTATGTATGTTTAAGCGTGTGTATATGTTTTGTGTGTGTTTTATTTCTTGTTTATTTTTGCGTATTAATGTTTTTTTTTTTTAATATTTTCAAAAATATGTACAGTGTGTGTTTTTCTTTTGTAAGTTTTGTATTATTTTCAATATGTGTAGTTGTTATTTATTTTTGTTTTAATGAATTTGCGTGTATATTTTTTTTTAAATTTTTGTTAATTTGTTAAATAATTATGTATTAATAATTTATGTTTTTGTAGTTTTTATATGTTTATTTATTTATTTTTTTTTTAAACAAATAGGTATTGGGGTATGTGGGTAATTTTTTTTTCTTTTTAGATTAATATTTTGTGTTTCACTGTATTTTTTTTTTTTTTGATGTATGTTCTTGTTAAAAATATTTGTTTTTATTTGTAATGTATTTTTTCTTTTCACTGTTTGTATGTTGTGAATTTTGATTTGTTGTGTTTTCTGTTTATTTTAAATTTGTTTAAATTTTATTTATTGTAATTTTTGTTATCTTTTGTAACTTTTTGTTTATTTGTACAATTTATTGTTTTTTTTTTTTTCAATTTTTTTACGCAATTTAATTTAGTTTATATTATTTATATTCTTTGGTTTGTAGGGTATTTTAAATTTTTATTTAAGGGTGGGTTTTTTATTTTTAATTTTTCACATACACTTTTAGCTTACTTTCAACACTTCACTTTCTTCACACTTTTTATTTTTTAAGCTTACTTTCTTTTCAGCTTTATTTTTGTGGACTGTATTTTTTTTTTTCAATATAGCCGTTTCTTTTTTAAAGGCTCGATTGGACCATGTTTATTAGGGGTTAGAGGGAGATGGGTAGATGGGTACTTACGCGGGAATTAGGAGGAAGGGTAAATAAGAAAGGCTTGGGATATTTTCATAAAACGTTATAATACTTATGTGTTTATTGATCTTTTGGGTAAGTATATAAGGTAAGTATATAGGGTAGGTATATAGGGTAAGTATTTTTAGGTTATAAATTCAGGTTTTATTTTAGTTGTAAGTATTTATGTATATGTTTTAGGGTAAGTATTTTATATAAATAACACTGTGATATACTGATCTGTGATAAATTTGTTTTTAATTAGTATTTAAGTTTTAATATTTTACTTTTACTTAGGTTTAGGGTTTTTAATACTTGGTTTAAGTTTTACCACTAGTGTTTAGTTTTAATAAGTTAAGTTTATTATTTATTTATTTATTTATTTAACTTTAGAATTTGATTCGTAGGGTTTGTTGTTTTGTTTGTTGTAGGGTTTGTTGTTTTGTTTAGCGCACACACTTTTTGTTCTTCTCACAGGTGGATTAGAATAGAAGTAAGTTAAAGCTGAAGGCCAAAGCTGCAGCTGACGTTCATATGTAGATGAAGTTGGCTGCAGTTATGTGTGGGTATTAAATGACGTCAGGGATGGACAGTGTTATGTGTTCACTGATGTGAACAGTGAATTTGATTGATCGGTAGAATTATTGTTCTATGTTTAATAAACGCGGTAATCTGAGGTTCCGATATGGCTGCAATTAACTTTGGCAGTTTTCGTGCTAGGACAGTCGTTTATGCACCATTTTAAAGCATTAAAATTGCCATTTGCTTTGGTATATAATTTATTGCATAATGTATTTTTGGAAAACGGCCAATTGGATAAATCGGTAGAATTATTTTCCCAGGTTTAAAAACGCGGTAATTTGAGGTTCCGATATGGTTGTGAATAACTTTGACAGTTTTCATGCTATGACAGTCATTTATGCATCATTTTAAAGCATTACAGTTGCACTTTGTTTTTGTGTATAATTTGTGGCATAATGAATTTTTACAAAAATTGGATAGATCGGTGTATTTATTGGTACAGGTTTAAAAATGCGGTAATTTAAGGCCCCGATATGGTTGCAAATAACTTTTATAGTTTTCATGTTATAACAGTCGTTTATACATCTTTTTATTGCATTTTAGTTGCCATTTGTTTTGGTATACAATCTATTGCATAATGTATTTTTAGAAGATGGCCAATTGGATAGATCGATAGAATTATTTTCCCAGGTTTAAAAAGGCGGTAATTTGAGGTTCCGATATGGTTGTGAATTACTTTGACAGTTTTCATGCTATGACAGTCATTTATGCATCAGTTTAGAGCATTATGATTGCACTTTAATTTGGTATATCATTTGTGGCATAATGTGTTCGTCTAAAAAATGGTCAATTTGATGGATCGGTAGAATTATTGTTCTATGTTTAAAAACGCGGTAATTTGAGGTTCCGATATGGTTGCAAATAACTTTGAGAGTTTTCATGCTAGAGCATTAGTTTACGCATCATTTTAAAGCATTACAGTTGCACTTTATTTTGGTGTATAATTTGTGGCATAATGAATTTTTACAAAAATTGGATAGATCGGTATATTTATTGGTACAGGTTCAAAAATGCGGTAATTTAAGGCTCCGATATGGTTACAAATACCTTTTATAGTTTTCATGTTATAACAGTCGTTTATATATCTTTTTATTGCATTATAGTTGCCATTTGCTTTGGTATATAACTTATTCCATAATGTATTTTTGGAAAATGGCCAATTGGATAGATCGGTAGAATTATTTTCACAGCTTTAAAAACGCGGTAGTTTGAGGTTCCGATATGGCTGCAAATAACATTGACAGTTTTCACGCTATGACAGTCATTTATGCATCATTTTAAAGCATTATGATTGCACTTTAATATGGTATATCATTTGTAGCATAATGTGTATTTTTACAAATTGGTCAATTTGATAGATCGGTAGAATTATTGTTCTATGTTTAATAAACGCGGTAATCTGAGGTTCCGATATGGTTGCAATTAACTTTGGCAGTTTTCGTGCTAGGACAGTCGTTTATGCACCATTTTAAAGCATTAAAATTGCCATTTGTTTTGGTATATAATTTATTGCATAATGTATTTTTAGAAAATGGCCAATTGGATAGATCGGTAGAATTATTTTCCCAGGTTTAAAAAGGCGGTAATTTGAGGTTCCGATATGGTTGTGAATAACTTTGACAGTTTTCATGCTATGACAGTCATTTATGCATCATTTTAAAGCATTATGATTGCACTTTAATTTGGTATATCATTTGTGGCACAATGTGTTCGTCTAAAAAATGGTCAATTTGAAGGATCGGTAGAATTATTGTTCTATGTTTAAAAACGCGGTAATTTGAGGTTCCGATATGGTTGCAAATAACTTTGACAGTTTTCATGCTAGGGCAATAGTTTATGCATCATTTTA
>NW_023996080.1:0-63299 GCF_015586225.1 Lucilia sericata | reverse complement strand
TTAATAGTTACTTTACTAGCTATTGATGTGTGCTAGGAGAGATGCAAGTGTCCCCAAGTAGCTAGTCCAATGGCCAGGTATTGCATTATAGTTAAATAACCGGTACTGTCTTCGCTCTCGTTTACGAAAAGTACAAATAACCCAATATATAGAAAATAAGGTCAACCATATGGTTACACATTAGTGTAAATGACTGTATTTTACGTATGCATTGACTCTTTGTCGAACTACTGTTTGTCTGCATTCTGCATTTCCTAGGGCCACTAGTAGAATTTCGAAGTACTGGAACATCCAATGATAAAATATTGTGATTTATATACATACTAAGGTATGTGTGTGTGCTACTATATCTGTTTGCAGAAAAACTTTCTAAATATCATGTCTTGGCTTCCAATAAGGGTAAATGTTCAAGAAGATGGTTTAAACTAAAACACAAATAAGGAAATATAAAATAACGTACATACAATGTAAATGGATGTATGTTAATAAAAGCGTACTTGAGCACAAATTTATGTATATAAAATTGTTAACCATATTTGTTTATGTACAAGACATACCCAGCAGAAACTTTCGTTAGCAAGTAAGGGGCTAGAAGGCTAAAATTCTATTATACCATAACATTTATTTTTTTAACACAGTAATCTCAATGGAAACAAGTACTTACCACAATCGCTTAAAAGTAATTAGAAAAAGTAGTCAATGTATATCTTATGAAAAATTGTATACAACTTCAATAGCTTCACTTCTATGTTATCAGGACGATATGTGGTAAACATTGAAATATATATAAATAGATAAGTGGTTACAATTGAAATTCATTACCAACTTTTTGCTGGGTAGTTTAATTTAAGTTCCTTTAGACTAAGTCATAACATCCATTCTACTCTAAACAAACATAAACACTTTGTGGCAATATATACAAATACTTTGTAAATTAAACAGAGTGTTCCAAGAACGAAAACAAAATATTGGCAACAATTAAACAACCTTTGAAACTTTTTGACCACATTTCATGAAATTTTCGAAAAAAAAACACTTTCTTTCTTGGTTGAGTGTAGGTGTAACTGTGTGTTGACACTATTTTTACTCTTTCTTCCCAAGAGTATCTGTATGTGGCAATGTGTTTGTGGGTGTGTTGGAGTGCGAATGACATTTTACTGATTTTAACACTTGCTTTGCATGGGTTTAAGGCAGATAAGATAAATAGACACAAAAAGTCCTTAAAACCAAAGTAATTATTCAGAAAGCCACTAGAAGAGACCTTGACTAAAAACATTCAGGGATGTAGAAAATTTAATTTACAAGAAAAACCAATTTATATTATTCTTAACTAATTATTTAGCAACCGCGATAAATTTTATTGTTAACATAAGGAAAACAATTATAAATTGATTTGTTAAGAAAATTTTGTTGAAATTGAGAAAAATAATAATTAAGACATTTTAAAATGGTAAAAAAATGTTTAAGTTTCTGTAGATGTTTGTGATTTTGTTTTATTTCATTAGACAAAAAAATTACACTATGACTAGACTATGACTAGACTATGACTAGACTATGACTAGACTATGACTAGACTATGACTAGACTATGACTAGACTATGACTAGACTATGACTAGACTATGACTAGACTATGACTAGACTATGACTAGACTATGACTAGACTATGACTAGACTATGACTAGACTATGACTAGACTATGACTAGACTATGACTAGACTATGACTAGACTATGACTAGACTATGACTAGACTATGACTAGACTATGACTAGACTATGACTATATATAGACTACTAGACTACTAGACTATGACTAGACTATGACTAGACTATGACTAGACTATGACTAGACTATGACTAGACTATGACTAGACTATGACTAGACTATGACTAGACTATGACTAGACTATGACTAGACTATGACTAGACTATGACTAGACTATGACTAGACTATGACTAGACTATGACTAGACTATGACTAGACTATGACTAGACTATGACTAGACTATGACTAGACTATGACTAGACTATGACTAGACTATGACTAGACTATGACTAGACTATGACTAGACTATGACTAGACTATGACTAGACTATGACTAGACTATGACTAGACTATGACTAGACTATGACTAGACTATGACTAGACTATGACTAGACTATGACTAGACTATGACTAGACTATGACTAGACTATGACTAGACTATGACTAGACTATGACTAGACTATGACTAGACTATGACTAGACTATGACTAGACTATGACTAGACTATGACTAGACTATGACTAGACTATGACTAGACTATGACTAGACTATGATACTATGACTAGACTATGACTAGACTATGACTAGACTATGACTAGACTAGACTAGACTATGACTAGACTATGACTAGACTATGACTAGACTATGACTAGACTATGACTAGACTATGACTAGACTATGACTAGACTATGACTAGACTATGACTAGACTATGACTAGACTATGACTAGACTATGACTAGACTATGACTAGACTGACTAGACTATGACTAGACTATGACTAGACTATGACTAGACTATGACTAGACTATGACTAGACTATGACTAGACTATGACTAGACTATGACTAGACCATGACTAGACTGACTAGACTATGACTAGACCTATGACTAGACCATGACTAGACTATGATTTGACAATGGACTATACTAGCCAAATCCACTGTTCTAGTTTTTAAATAAAAAATATATTTTAAGTATTGAAATTCTTTTTCATGTAAAATAAAGTAAAATATTTTATAAATATTTCCATCTCAATGTTCAATAAATAATTTCTTTATATATGAGAAATATCAAACGAATGATTACGGTGTCGCTGGCTGAACGAATGAATGTTGGAATTTGTATTTGTGTGAACACATGCATAAATATATGGTTTTCTATAAAAAAATATTTTTCATTGTATGTGTAGTGACTAGTTTTACTGGACGCAGGTGAAAAAAGTAAATCACATCATATTTGGTTAAATATACTTCAGACACGGAGACGTATTGGTGATGAAATTAAATTAAATATTACTCATACGTATGTAGTAATTATTACACATTATATAATTCTGCATTCTTACATATATATGTATTTATGTCGATCAATGACATGTTGTATGTTTTTATCAATTAATTAATTAATTAATTAATATGGTAAGCCTTTTATAGTAAAATTTAAAGTAAATCAGGAAAATAAAATATAACACTAATAATTTAGAAAGTTATGTGTAAGTTCTTTAATATATTAAATATTGAAAAAAAATATATAGAGTATAATATATATAAGAGTATTTCCTTTTTATACAAAAGATATTCCTTTAAGGCATGTTTCGTTGAAACCAAAATGAAATCACACATTGAAGTGTTAAAGTTCAAAATATTTCAAACACAAACTTTTAATAAAGTTATTTGTATTTCTACAAAACACTTCCTCTTTTAAAAGTTCAAATGCAACAAAGTTGTTTAATTAATTTTCTACACGTTGCAGCTTCCAAGTAAACAAAGTATGTTTATATTTATTAAGTTTTTGTTACATATGCTTCTACATTTAAACTTTTCTTTTCACCTAAAGATTTTGAAACATGAAACTTTAGTAAATAAACAATATAACAAATAATTTTGTATAAACAACTTTAGGTATGTATGTAAAAATTCCCACGCAAATGCATGTATGTAAATATTTTATAAATTCATTTTTGCAGAAGTATATTTATTTGAGTTATTTTATTTATTTTTTAATTTAACGGCTACATTTTTATACCGCACTCATACATATTACACATTCATATTTAACAAAACAAAAATTGCACACATTTTACCAAAAAGTTACCTTAACATACAAATACTATTCACCATTCCTTATACCGCATTCGGTATTCCATAAAAGTAAAAAATTCCATACATAAATACAAATATTGCTTTTATTTTCATTCATAGTTTATATGTATGTATTTTTCTATATTTATGTACATTGTACATATATGTATATATGGTATTGTGAATGTGCAGAGCATGCCAGAGTTTGCATATTTATAGAATTGTGTTTATACATACATACATACATACATGTGTATATTACAAAATAATTTTTTTATATTTTAAGTTTTCCATACATAACGTATTTTTGACTGTATTTTTTTTCATAGGAAACTACTTTTATGCCAAAAATATGTTTACTTGACTTAAAATATTTGATCCTACATATGTTGTTAGTAGTTTCAGACTTAAATGCAAAGAAACAAACCGTGTTGTAATAGAAAATACCTTGAACAATTGGCTAATATAAACAGAACATTGTAACTGTTGCACGCATATAGTACATATAAAAAGTGACATCAATTCAATTCGATTTTAGTGTTCTTTTCTGTATCGAATCAGAAATTTAACAAATCTTTTTCAAAATACCAATAAGTTTATAAAGTTTTATAATTGTCATATTAGAATTAATAAAAGTTTTATTTAGCCTTTTTATAAGCTGCAAAATCATTTATAATTGTAAAATCATATATTTAACATTTAAATAAAAATTGCAAACAACCTGAAAAACAATAAACTTAGGCTAGCTACAGTATCTTACAATAAACCTGAATATAGTACTTTCAATGAAAAGCAACTATAATTGAAGTTCCAATTGTCTACAATATTTAAATCCTCGTACTACATAAACTACATTTCGAAATGTTATCATAGACACTTTGAGACTATAATTGCATGCAGAATAACAAGATGGTAATAGCGAGAAGTTACTGTTAACAAAAGGAATAAAAATACCAAATTCATTTTATATGTATGTACGAAAGTTGCATGACAACAAAGCTGTGCTAATTAAACTACGTGTAACTTGTTTGGTGTTAGTAATTTTGGGAAGTATGTGAGTACATAACATATTGTAGCATGCAACACGATAACAATTGTGTAATTTAAACAATATAAAACAAAAACAGTTTTCTTTTATACAAATACTTTACAGGGGAGAAATATATAAATTGAAACCAGTTTGCACACATATGTATGTAACAATAATGTACTGCAAAACTGCAAAGGATATACAGTTAATCTCAAAAACAAGTATACAGAAATACTAACAATTAGTTTATTTAAAAAAGGATATTTTTTTTTCAAAAATCAAAAAAGTAACACATTTCTTTATTATAAACAATTATGATAATTATTATTCACTACTTTTTTCCGGGTTATTTTGGTTACTTGAGTTCTCATTTAAGGTGTAGTTAAATAGGTGCGAAATTTACGTCATTGTAAATATCATGTAATTATTTTATAATAAAATATTCTGTACACTATAACATGGAAAAAATTCACTTTTTGTTCCGAAAAATTTTAATTTTTGGTAATTGATCTGAATATTATTTAGAGGAGCATTTTTTCCTATTTAAGAACATTTGACTATTTAAACCCCCGGAGTTTTGGATCGGGTATTCAATAATATCCCTCGTTTGTTCATTATGATGCATAGAAAGACGATATTTTAACTTTTAAATTAATTGTTTCTTTACAATAATTGTAATCCATTGCGGAACATTGCCGTTTTTAACATAGTATAGCGTTCATATTCGATATTTAACGGCGATTTCCTAAAATTTATATCTTAAAATGCGATATTAATAACATTTGTACTAGTATCCATTAATTAAAACAAGTTTTTTGGTTCCAATCATCCATTACACACTCCTAAATGCTACCAATAATCGTCAAATGGTGACCATGTCAATAACTTACACTACATATCGGTTCAGAAATTGATTATTGTCCAAAATAGTAAGATTTTTATATTAAATCAGGCTCAATTGGTGGTATGAATACGAATTGAACAATTTTGAACACGGATACATCTTAATTTGTTGCTAGAACAAATAAAATGTCCGATCCATAAAACATGGTTATTGTATCGAGTATATCAAGATATGCTTTGGAAATCGGAGTATTTGGAAAACCTGTTTAAATTAAAGGAAATATATAGATTTATCCAAATTTCTTTTCAAAAGTTAAAAATTCTATTTCCAATGCATCATTTGGAGGGTTCAATGACCACCAGATTCAAAATCCGGTGTCTAAAGTGGAAAAAATCGTAGAAATGAGAAAAAAACTGTTCTACTAATTAATTCCCGAGCCAATCGGCCCAAATTTCAAGATTTCGGAACTAAAAGTAGATTTTTTCCAAGTTATTGAGTAAAAAATATTTTATTAAAAAGTAATCATATTTATACAAGTAAAATTTTCATAAATTTTGTTAACATCATTAAACCAAATATATACTGAAATGATCTGTATACTTACTTTTGTGACGTAAATTTCGCACCTTTTTAACTTCAGCTTCAATGAGAACTCAAAGAACCAAAATATGAAGAAGAAAAGTAGTGAATAATAATTATCATAATTGTTTTTAATAAATAAATGTGTTACTTTTTTGTCTTTTGAAAAAATAATATCTTTTTTTAAATAAAACCAATCGTCAGTATTCTGTATACTTATTTTTTGTGATTAACTGTACATATAATCGCAAAACTATTGCAGACTAAAGGATAACAATTGTGCATACATATATCTTAGCTTTGTTCAGTTCTGCTCTAGTCAGTTCTAGTTCAGTTCTAGTTCAGTTCTAGTTCAGTTCTAGTTCAGTTCTAGTTCAGTTCTAGTTCAGTTCTAGTTCAGTTCTAGTTCAGTTCTAGTTCAGTTCTAGTTCAGTCTAGTTCAGTTCTAGTTCAGTTCTAGCAGTTCAGTTTTAGTTCTAGTTCAGTTCTAGTTCAGTTCTAGTTAAGTCTAGTTCAGTTCTAGTTCAGTGCTATGTTCAGTTCTAGGTCAGTTCTAGTTCAGGTTCTAGTTCAGTTTCTAGTTCAGTTCTAGTTCAGTTCTAGTTCAGTTTCAGTCAGTTCTAGTTCAGTTCTAGTTCAGTTTCTAGTTCAGTTCTAGTTCAGTTCTAGTTCAGTTCTAGTTCAGTTCTAGTTCAGTTCTAGTTCAGTTCTAGTTCAGTTCTAGTTCAGTTCTAGTTCAGTTCTAGTTCAGTTCTAGTTCAGTTCTAGTTCAGTTCTAGTTCAGTTCTAGTTCAGTTCTAGTTCAGTTCTAGTTCAGTTCTAGTTCAGTTCTGTTCATTCTAGTCAGTTCTAGTTCAGTTCTAGTTCAGTTCTAGTTCAGTTCTAGTTCAGTTCTAGTTCAGTTCTAGTTCAGTTCTAGTTCAGTTCTAGTTCAGTTCTAGTTCAGTTCTAGTTCAGTTCTAGTTCAGTTTCTAGTTCAGTTCCTAGTTCAGTTCTAGTTCAGTTCTAGTTCAGTTCTAGTTCAGTTCTATTCAGTTCTAGTTCAGATATTTTCTAGTTCAGTTCTAGTTCAGTTCTAGTGTAAGCTATGGATATATACTATTTGAAAATAGTTTTATTTATGTTTGATTATACTTGTTCAATTCACAATCGATGTTGTAGCGTTGTATGCGTTGTATGTCAGCAGCTGCTACAATAGTCATAACAATGGTGTTGGTATTTTCTATGCAAAAGCTCTATGCAAACTCCTACGACAATTTTTCATATGTTTTTCGAATGTTGTAAGAAAGTTTAGTGTTGCCAAATGTTTATTTCAACATATAGACAAAAAATTCAAACGATTTTAGCATAAACAAGTAAGAGTGTTATATTCGGCCATGCCGAATCTTATATACCCACCATCAAATCATCGTTATAAATAAACTTTGATATTATCGATCTATGTTGAATCATATGTCGATATTATTATGAACATCAGGGAAATATTTGGAAGAGGGAAATTTATAAAGGCTTAAGCATGGACCGTGCTCTTCCGAATTAAAAATATTAATTTTGTTTGATCCAATATTTATAACCATAAACTCATACAAAACTTGTTTATGTGAAATTTCATCGCTGCACAGTGGTATAGGAAAAAAAAAAGAGGGAAATAATTCGGTAACTTCTAAACGGTTAATCCGATTTTAATGAAATTTGGTGTGCACAAAGAGGAGGTGTTGTCGAGTTTAGGTTTTGAATTTGGACCTTATAGGCCAACCAGGGGCCCGGCGGGGGGTCATCAAATTAGGACACCTCGGCTATGTTAAATTTTTAAAACGATCCTATTTCTTCATTTGAGTTCCGATTTAAAAAAAATTTCGTATATAGAATCTCCTCATCGAGCACTATAAAAAATGTCGTCGTAGCAGTAAATTATCTCTTATAGTTTAGGAGATATTCGCATTTGAATATTAAAATTTTAAAATTTTTACCGTCCTTACTTTAGTTTTTTGATAATAGCAGGTCCAAATATTTCCGATTTTCGCCATTTTTTTTTATTTGCTTAACAACAAGTTTATATACCAAGCAGTGAAAGAATTATGTAAAAATCATGACTGAGTCCAAAGTTATAGGCATTTAAATTTAAAAAATTAAAAAAAGGCGATTTTTTGTCATTTTTTTGGGAAAAAAGTATCTTTTTCTTTTTAAGTTATCTAAAAAGTTTCTAAGAAGATGTATGTAGAATTTATACTTTTTGGAAAGCTGACTTTACATAAAATACGATAAATGAAACAAAACCTAAAAATTTTTGATACCGAGGGGACCAGGTCCATCCAAAAAAACCCTATTTTTTATGGAAAATTAAATTTTGAGCAAAAATTCTCAAATCGCATAGTCGATATCAAATTATAGTGACCTGTTTTATATGACCCAATATGTTCTTAATCATTTTGTAACGGGTTTCGATAACCCCGCCCCTGGTATGGATATAATAGGCAAAAAACTAAAAAATCCCATTTTTGGGATTTTTTAAAACTTTTTTGGGAATTCCGGGATTTCTAATAAGAAAATTCGAAATTTTTATTTAATTTTGGATTTTGAGTAAAAAAATCTACCTAACTGTAAAATTTCATCAAAAAATATTCATAAATAAAATTTTTATTGCAATTAGAAAAATTTGTATCTTCGCAAAAACTGAATAAAAAAACATTTTTTAATTTTTTTTAAAAAAAGTATTCCGCGAATTTTTTAATTTTCAAAAATTATATACAGTTTTGAAAAATAGGCAAAATTACCTTTCCATTGATATATAACATGCCTACCTAATGTTTTTTAAGTGACAAATTAATTAGGGAAAACTCAACATCTTTTAGAAAATTTACCTAGCACTATTATTTTCATCCATATATGTAACAAATTTAAGAGTTAACCTTATGGATGAAAATAATAGTGCTAGGCAAATTTTCTAAAAGATGTTGAGTTTTCCCTAATTAATTTGTCACTTAAAAAACATTAGGTAGGCATGTTATATATCAATGGAAAGGTAATTTTGTCTATTTTTCAAAACTGTATATAATTTTTGAAAATTAAAAAATTCGCGGAATACTTTTTTTAAAAAAAATTAAAAAATGTTTTTTATTCAGTTTTTGCGAAGATACAAATTTTTCAAATTGCAATAAAAATTTTATTTATGAATATTTTTTGATGAAATTTTACAGTTAGGTAGATTTTTTTACTTAAAATCCAAAATTAAATCAAAATTTCGAATTTTCTTATTAGAAATCCCGGAATTCCCAAAAAAGTTTTAAAAAATCCCAAAAATGGGATTTTTTAGTTTTTTGCCTATTATATCCATACCAGGGGCGGGGTTATCGAAACCCGTTACAAAATGATTAAGAACTTATTGGGTCATATAAAACAGGTCACTATAATTTGATATCGACTATGCGATTTGAGAATTTTTGCTCAAAATTTAATTTTCCATAAAAAATAGGGTTTTTTGGATGGACCTGGTCCCCTCGGTATCAAAAATTTTTAGGTTTTGTTTCATTTATCGTATTTTATGTAAAGTCAGCTTTCCAAAAAGTATAAATTCTATATACATCTTCTTAGAAACTTTTTAGATAACTTAAAAAGAAAAAGATACTTTTTTCCCAAAAAAATGACAAAAAATCGCCTTTTTTTAATTTTTTAAATTTAAATGCCTATAACTTTGGACTCAGTCATGATTTTTACATAATTCTTTCACTGCTTGGTATATAAACTTGTTGTTAAGCAAATAAAAAAAAATGGCGAAAATCGGAAATATTTGGACCTGCTATTATCAAAAAAACTAAAGTAAGGACGGTAAAAATTTTAAAATTTTAATATTCAAATGCGAATATCTCCTAAACTATAAGAGATAATTTACTGCTACGACGACATTTTTTATAGTGCTCGATGAGGAGATTCTATATACGAAATTTTTTTTAAATCGGAACTCAAATGAAGAAATAGGATCGTTTTAAAAATTTAACATAGCCGAGGTGTCCTAATTTGAGGACCCCCCGCCGGGCCCCTGGTTGGCCTATAAGGTCCAAATTCAAAACCTAAACTCGACAAAACCTCCTCTTTGTGCATACCAAATTTCATTAAAATCGGATTAACCGTTAGAATTACCGAATTATTTCCCTCTTTTTTTTTTCCTATACCACTGTGCGCTGTAGTCGCATTTGAGCGTTACAGCCAGTAACGAGCGTTACAGTCACTATCTGAGGGGGACCTTATATGGAGGGTGGGGTCAGTTATAGACCGATCCCCATAAAATGTGATAAATAGTTTTTGGCTAGTACAAAACTTGTTTACGTAGAATTTCACTGCTGTAATAGCATTTTTGAGTCAGTAATGAGCGTTAAAGTAATTTTCCGAAGGGGACCTTATAGGGTAGTCATTTTCTGAAGGGGACTTTATATGGGGGGTAGGGTCAATTATGGACCGATCCTTATAAAATTATATGAAGAGATTTATGTTCCCATAAAACATGTTTGTGCCGAATTTCACCGCTATTGATGCTTCTCTTAGCCAGTTATGGGCGATAAAGTAATTTTCTGAAGGGGACTTTATATGGGGGGTAGGGTCAATTATGGGCCTATCCTTATAAAATTTTAAAAAGAGATTTATGTTCCCATAGAACATGTTTGTGCCGAATTTCACCGCTATTGATGCTTATCTTAGCCAGTTATGGGCGATAAAGTCATTTCTGAAGGGGACTTTATATGGGAGGTAGGGTCAATTATGAGCCTATCCTTATAAAATTCCACGGAAAGATTTATGTTCCTATAGAACATGTTTGTGCCGAATTTCACCGCTATTGATGCTTCTCTTAGCCAGTTATGAGCGATAAAGTCATTTTCTGAAGGGGACTTTATATGGGGGGTAGGGTCAATTATGAGCCTATCCTTATAAAATTTAAAAAAGAGATTTAGGTTCCCATGAAACATGTTTGTGCCGAATTTCACCGCTATTGGTTCTTCCCTTAGCAAGTTATGAGCGATAAAGTCATTTTTGGAGGGGACTTTATGTGGGGGGTAGGGTCAATTATGGACCGATCCTTATAAAATTTAAAAAAAAGATTTATGTTCCCATAAAACATGTTTGTGCCGAATTTCACCGCTATTGATGCTTCTCTTAGCCAGTTATGGGCGATAAAGTCATTTTCTGAAGGGGACTTTATATGGGGGGTAGGGTCAATTATGAGCCTATCCTTATAAAATTTTAAAAAGAGATTTATGTTCCCATAAAACATGTTTGTGCCGAATTTCACCGCTATTGGTTCTTCCCTTAGCAAGTTATGAGCGAAAAAGTCATTTTCTGAAGGGGACTTTATATGGGGGGTAGGGTCAATTATAGACCGATCCTTATAAAATTTTACAGAGAGATTTACGTTCCCACAAAACATGTTTGTGCCGAATTTCACCGCTATTGATGCTTTTCTTAGGCAGTTATGGGCGATAAAGTCATTTTCTGAAGGGGACTTTATATGGGGGGTAGGGTCAATTATGGACCGATCCTTATAAAATTCTACGAAGAGATTTAGGTTCCCATAAGACATATTTGTGCCAAATTTCACAGCTATTGGTTCTTCCCTTAGCAAGTTATGAGCGATAAAGTCATTTTCTGAAGGGGGCCTTATATGGGGGCTAGGCGAAATTGTGGACTGATATTGCCCATTTTCAATACCAAACAAACTGCAGCAACTAGAAGTATCTGTGCAAAATTTCAGCTCGCTAGCTGCTTCCATTTGGACTCTATCGTGTTTTCAACAGACAGACAGACAGACAGACAGACGGACAGACGGACAGACGGACGGACATGGCTAGATCGTCTTAGAATCTTATAAGGACCCAGAATATATATACTTTTACGGGTCTTAGACGAATATTTCAATGTGTTACAAACGGAATGACAAAAACAATATACCCCCCATCTTTTTTGATGGTGGGTATAAAAACAAAGGAAATGTCTGTGCTAGATATTGTAAATAAATAAATAAATATTTATCTTAAATTAAGATGCCAACTCCAAAAAGTCGTTATTGAGGATATGGTGAATTTATAACTTAGTGTGTAAGCCCTGGTTACACTTAGTCTTAATACAACTTTATTTCATACATAAATCAAAGATTAATTTGTTTTTAACAAAAAATATAGATTTATTAAAGAGTAAGGAAGCAGAATTGTAACAAGAGACATGAAAAAACTATTAATACACAATTTCCCTGGTAACACATTGTAAATCATTCTAACACAGATTTAAATGTACAAAAAAATATTGTAATACTTTTTATACCCACCATCAAAAAAGATGGGGGTATATTGATTTTGTCATTCCGTTTGTAACACATCGAAATATTGGTCATAGACCCACAAAAGTATATATATTCCGGGTCCTTATTAAATTCTAAGACGATCTAGCCATGTCCGTCCGTCTGTCCGTCAGTCTGTTGAAATCACGATAGGGACCACACGAGAGGATAAATATTCGCATAAATATTCCCTATTGTTAAGGTTTGTTTGGTATTGAAAATGGGCAATATCGGTCCACTTTTTCGGATAGCCCCCATACAAGTGGACCTCCAAAAAACAGCTTTAACGGGCATAACTGTTTTATAAGTAGGAGTATAGCGATAAAATTCGACATAAAGAAGTTTAATGTGAGCAAAATCTTTCTACCAAATTTTTTAAGGATCGGCCTATAAATGATCCTACCCCCCATATGGGGACCTTATATGGGGGGTAAATTGAAAATTACTTTAACACTCATTACTGGTCGCAAAATGCAAGTATAGCGATGAAATTCGGTATAAGTACATTTCTTACAAACCAAAATCTCTCTACCAATGTTTTATTAGGATCGGCCCATAAATGACCCTACCCCTATATAAGGTCCCCTTTATAAAATGACTTTAACACTCATTACTAGCCTAAAAATTCGAGTATAGCGATGAAATTCAGTATAAGTAAGTTTCTTACGAACCAAAACCTTTTAACCAATTTTTTTTAGGATCGGCCCATAAATGACCCAACCCCCCATATTGAAAATGACTTTAACACTCATTACTGGCCCTAAAATGCAAGTATAGCGATGAAATTCGACATAAATAAGTTTCATGTGAGCCAAAATTTTTCTACCAAATTTTTTGAGGATCGGTCCATAATTGACCCTACACCCCTTTAGAAAATTACTTTAACACTCATTACTGGTCCAAAAATGCGAGTATAGCGATGAAATTCGGTATAAGTAAGTTTCTTACGAACCAAAATCGCTCTACGATTTTTTTTTTAAGATTGGCCCAAAAATGACCCTATCCCCCATATAAGGTCCCCTTCTGAAAATGACTAACGCTCATTACTGGCTAAAAAATATGAATATAGCAATAAAATTTTACACAACTAAGTTCCTCGCGAGCCAAAATCTTTTTAATAACTTTTATGTGGATAGGTCCATAATTGGACCTACTCCCCCTATTGGGTCCACTTCAGGAAATAGCTTAAACGCTCATTACTGTCTTTAAAATACGAGCAAATAACTACAATGCTCATTACTAGCTTTAAAATATGAATGTGACGAAAATTGACGCACATAAGTTTAATGCGTGCCAAAATCTCTCCACCAAATTTAGGAAGGATCGGTCCATAATTTATCCTACCGCCCATATAAGGTCCCCTTCAGAAAATTACTTAAACGATCATTACTGGATTCAAAATATGAGTTATGAAATACGGTTATGAAATTCGCTCCGAATTTCATGCGGAATGTGTTGGTAATACACAAAAGGTTCCCTTCAGGAAAGAGTTTTGGTTAATAACTACGAGTGTTCCTTATTTAAAATACGAGTATAGCGCTGAAATTTTGCATAAACAAGTTCTATACATAATCTATGTACAAAATTTTATGAGTATCGGTTCATAATTTACGCTCACGGTTTAAGAATTGAAATAAAATATTTGTTTTTTTTTTATACCCTCCACCACCATCAGTGGTGATAGAGGGTATATATAAGTTTGCCGTTCCGTGTGTAACACCAAGAAATATTCATCTAAGACCCAACAAAGTATATATATTCTGGCTCCTTATGAAATTCTGAGTCGATTTAGCTATGTCCGTCTGTCCGTCTGTCCGTCTGTCTGTCTGTCTGTCTGTCTGTCTGTCTGTGTAAAACACGGTCACGTTAAAACTAAGGAAAGGAAATCAACCAAATTCACCCAAAACATTTATTATTATTCTAAGCAGTTTGGTATTGAAAATCAGCAAAATCGGTTCACGACGTAAAAAGTTATGAGTAAAAATTTCAGACTACCTCGAAAAAAATTACGTTTTTTTCATAATTCTTTTGAAGTTTTCTCAGAAACTACCAAAGATAGTTCGATGTGTTTTGTCACACCTTATTTTTTTATGGCAGTGATCAGTTATGTTGAAAATCTTTTGAATCGATCCAATATTTCCCATAGCCCCCATACAAAGGTATATATTTTTAAAAAAATTTAATTCACAACAATGAACCCTTATTTCCCTAAGTGTAAAAATGCGTATATTTATGAGCGTACATTTCTATCTGACTCCTATATAATTCCATATTTCTAATACTTTAGACCCAACAGCCTAGAGTATGAAATGTTTACATTTCATTGAAATTGTTTTGGTACGTGAGTGCGTACATACATACAAACATTTGTATTTTTACATTCTTTCATTTCTTTATATTTTACATTTTGTCATTTAACTGTGATTTTTGGAATTTCATTCTTTATATTTTGTTAATTCTGTAAATGTCAGACGAAATGAATATGTCAGTGTCGAGTTGTCTTTGTACTGGGTATTTCGAACAGTTACTATTTCATATATAATTTGAATATCTTTGCATAAGTCACCGGTCCGAGTGACAGATGTTTAATGCAGACATTTGAAATCTTTTATTTTAAGTAAACAATTACTTAAGAACTATGTATTTATTATCTTATGTTGCTTTCATATCGCAATCGGAAATGGTGACTGTCACTTAACTGACACAGATCACGATTTGTTTGTCCAGGTGTCTTAAATGTCACCATTTGGAGTAATAATAAGTAATATTAATAGAAATTTTTAGGATCCCAGTCATAAACTCTAAATTTGTTCATTTCTTTTTATTGGGAAACCCTGTGAAATATAAATTATACTCTACACCACTATAGTGGGGAGGGTATTATGCGTTTGTGCTGATGTTTGTAACACCCAAAAATATTGGTCCTACACTCACCTTAAAGTATACCAATCGGCTCAGAATTACTTTATGAGTCGATTTAGCCATGTCCGTCTGTCCGTCTGTCCGTCTGTGTATCCATGTAAACCTTGTGCGCACTCTACAGGTCGCAATTTTCAATATAATTACATGAAATTTGGTACGTACTCTTCCTTTGAAACAAGGACGAAGCCTATTAAAAATGGTTAAAATCGGTCCATTATTTCGTATAGCCCCCCATACAACATACCCCCCAAATAGGGCTTATGAACTCATAAATATGTTAAATGATCTTGTATCACTTAAAAAATCGCCAAAACTTAGTATTACATATGTCTTAATGATACTGCAGATTTTCGTAATGATCGGGCCTCAAATTCACTTATAAACACTAATAACACGATGATATTCTGCATAAATAACTAATGTAGACATATTATATGCAGGAAACATTAGCTTACAAATCTTTAAATTTAAAAAATATTCTTCTTTTGTAATTATTTATTATGTTGAAAAGTCCTGAAGCCTCATATAAACATATAAAAATAAAGAACATTTTGGGAAAAATTCAATCATTCACATTCTTGAATCATTTAAGCATAAATCATTTCGAAAATTCTCAAAATAAGTACATGATATGATCACTATGATCTAAAAAAGGATTAAATTAAGTTTTGCGTATTTAACGGATCCCTACTTGAATCAAGTATTTTGTACTTGGTTTAAGGAAAACCGTACTTACCGTACTTTTAAAACCGCTTCTGATTGACTTGAGTATGGATTTCTGCCTTTGTCATCCCATATAATAATTCGGTGCAAAACTGATTTTCTCCAATTTATTTCATTTTGCAATTTTTTTATATTTTGATAACTTTTTGTTATTTTAATCTTTATCTTTATCAAAATCTTTCAAATGAAATAGAAAATAACAATATATTTTTAAATTTTATAGTACGACTATCACTTTCCATACCTTAAATTCTTCACAATCTTATTAGTAATCAAATCACTGTAATATTTCTTTGATTGTAGTAAATATATACTTATGTATATAAAACTCTCAATAATAATCCAATCAATATAATAGCAACAGAACATAAAGAATGCTTAACAAGTAAGAGTGTTATATTCGGCCATGCCGAATCTTATATACCCACCATCAAATCATCCTTATAAATAAACTTTGATATTATCGATCTATGTTGAATCATATGTCGATATTATTATGAACATCAGGGAAATATTTGGAAGAGGGAAATTAATAAAGGCTTAAGCATGGACCGTGCTCTTCCGAATTAAAAATATTAATTTTGTTTGATCCAATATTTATAACCATAAACTCAAACAAAACTTGTTAATGTGAAATTTCATCGCTGTGGTCGCATTTGAGCGTTACAGCCAGTAACGAGCGTTACAGTCACTATCTGAGGGGGACCTTATATGGAGGGTGGGGTCAGTTATAGACCGATCCCCATAAAATGTGATAAATAGTTTTTGGCTAGTACAAAACTTGTTTACGTAGAATTTCACTGCTGTAATAGCATTTTTGAGTCAGTAATGAGCGTTAAAGTAATTTTCCGAAGGGGACCTTATAGGGTAGTCATTTTCTGAAGGAGACTTTATATGGGGGGTAGGGTCAATTATGGACCGATCCTTATAAAATTATATGAAGAGATTTATGTTCCCATAAAACATGTTTGTGCCGAATTTCACCGCTATTGATGCTTCTCTTAGCCAGTTATGGGCGATAAAGTAATTTTCTGAAGGGGACTTTATATGGGGGGTAGGGTCAATTATGGGCCTATCCTTATAAAATTTTAAAAAGAGATTTATGTTCCCATAGAACATGTTTGTGCCGAATTTCACCGCTATTGATGCTTATCTTAGCCAGTTATGGGCGATAAAGTCATTTCTGAAGGGGACTTTATATGGGAGGTAGGGTCAATTATGAGCCTATCCTTATAAAATTCCACGGAAAGATTTATGTTCCTATAGAACATGTTTGTGCCGAATTTCACCGCTATTGATGCTTCTCTTAGCCAGTTATGAGCGATAAAGTCATTTTCTGAAGGGGACTTTATATGGGGGGTAGGGTCAATTATGAGCCTATCCTTATAAAATTTAAAAAAGAGATTTAGGTTCCCATGAAACATGTTTGTGCCGAATTTCACCGCTATTGGTTCTTCCCTTAGCAAGTTATGAGCGATAAAGTCATTTTTGGAGGGGACTTTATGTGGGGGGTAGGGTCAATTATGGACCGATCCTTATAAAATTTAAAAAAAAGATTTATGTTCCCATAAAACATGTTTGTGCCGAATTTCACCGCTATTGATGCTTCTCTTAGCCAGTTATGGGCGATAAAGTCATTTTCTGAAGGGGACTTTATATGGGGGGTAGGGTCAATTATGAGCCTATCCTTATAAAATTTTAAAAAGAGATTTAGGTTCCCATAAAACATGTTTGTGCCGAATTTCACCGCTATTGGTTCTTCCCTTAGCAAGTTATGAGCGAAAAAGTCATTTTCTGAAGGGGACTTTATATGGGGGGTAGGGTCAATTATAGACCGATCCTTATAAAATTTTACAGAGAGATTTACGTTCCCACAAAACATGTTTGTGCCGAATTTCACCGCTATTGATGCTTTTCTTAGGCAGTTATGGGCGATAAAGTCATTTTCTGAAGGGGACTTTATATGGGGGGTAGGGTCAATTATGGACCGATCCTTATAAAATTCTACGAAGAGATTTAGGTTCCCATAAGACATATTTGTGCCAAATTTCACAGCTATTGGTTCTTCCCTTAGCAAGTTATGAGCGATAAAGTCATTTTCTGAAGGGGGCCTTATATGGGGGCTAGGCGAAATTGTGGACTGATATTGCCCATTTTCAATACCAAACAAACTGCAGCAACTAGAAGTATCTGTGCAAAATTTCAGCTCGCTAGCTGCTTCCATTTGGACTCTATCGTGTTTTCAACAGACAGACAGACAGACAGACGGACAGACGGACAGACGGACGGACATGGCTAGATCGTCTTAGAATCTTATAAGGACCCAGAATATATATACTTTTACGGGTCTTAGACGAATATTTCAATGTGTTACAAACGGAATGACAAAAACAATATACCCCCCATCTTTTTTGATGGTGGGTATAAAAACAAAGGAAATGTCTGTGCTAGATATTGTAAATAAATAAATAAATATTTATCTTAAATTAAGATGCCAACTCCAAAAAGTCGTTATTGAGGATATGGTGAATTTATAACTTAGTGTGTAAGCCCTGGTTACACTTAGTCTTAATACAACTTTATTTCATACATAAATCAAAGATTAATTTGTTTTTAACAAAAAATATAGATTTATTAAAGAGTAAGGAAGCAGAATTGTAACAAGAGACATGAAAAAACTATTAATACACAATTTCCCTGGTAACACATTGTAAATCATTCTAACACAGATTTAAATGTACAAAAAAATATTGTAATACTTTTTATACCCACCATCAAAAAAGATGGGGGTATATTGATTTTGTCATTCCGTTTGTAACACATCGAAATATTGGTCATAGACCCACAAAAGTATATATATTCCGGGTCCTTATTAAATTCTAAGACGATCTAGCCATGTCCGTCCGTCTGTCCGTCAGTCTGTTGAAATCACGATAGGGACCACACGAGAGGATAAATATTCGCATAAATATTCCCTATTGTTAAGGTTTGTTTGGTATTGAAAATGGGCAATATCGGTCCACTTTTTCGGATAGCCCCCATACAAGTGGACCTCCAAAAAACAGCTTTAACGGGCATAACTGTTTTATAAGTAGGAGTATAGCGATAAAATTCGACATAAAGAAGTTTAATGTGAGCAAAATCTTTCTACCAAATTTTTTAAGGATCGGCCTATAAATGATCCTACCCCCCATATGGGGACCTTATATGGGGGGTAAATTGAAAATTACTTTAACACTCATTACTGGTCGCAAAATGCAAGTATAGCGATGAAATTCGGTATAAGTACATTTCTTACAAACCAAAATCTCTCTACCAATGTTTTATTAGGATCGGCCCATAAATGACCCTACCCCTATATAAGGTCCCCTTTATAAAATGACTTTAACACTCATTACTAGCCTAAAAATTCGAGTATAGCGATGAAATTCAGTATAAGTAAGTTTCTTACGAACCAAAACCTTTTAACCAATTTTTTTTAGGATCGGCCCATAAATGACCCAACCCCCCATATAAGGTCCCCTACTGAAAATGACTTTAACACTCATTACTGGCCCTAAAATGCAAGTATAGCGATGAAATTCGACATAAATAAGTTTCATGTGAGCCAAAATTTTTCTACCAAATTTTTTGAGGATCGGTCCATAATTGACCCTACACCCCTTTAGAAAATTACTTTAACACTCATTACTGGTCCAAAAATGCGAGTATAGCGATGAAATTCGGTATAAGTAAGTTTCTTACGAACCAAAATCGCTCTACGATTTTTTTTTTAAGATTGGCCCAAAAATGACCCTATCCCCCATATAAGGTCCCCTTCTGAAAATGACTAACGCTCATTACTGGCTAAAAAATATGAATATAGCAATAAAATTTTACACAACTAAGTTCCTCGCGAGCCAAAATCTTTTTAATAACTTTTATGTGGATAGGTCCATAATTGGACCTACTCCCCCTATTGGGTCCACTTCAGGAAATAGCTTAAACGCTCATTACTGTCTTTAAAATACGAGCAAATAACTACAATGCTCATTACTAGCTTTAAAATATGAATGTGACGAAAATTGACGCACATAAGTTTAATGCGTGCCAAAATCTCTCCACCAAATTTAGGAAGGATCGGTCCATAATTTATCCTACCGCCCATATAAGGTCCCCTTCAGAAAATTACTTAAACGATCATTACTGGATTCAAAATATGAGTTATGAAATACGGTTATGAAATTCGCTCCGAATTTCATGCGGAATGTGTTGGTAATACACAAAAGGTTCCCTTCAGGAAAGAGTTTTGGTTAATAACTACGAGTGTTCCTTATTTAAAATACGAGTATAGCGCTGAAATTTTGCATAAACAAGTTCTATACATAATCTATGTACAAAATTTTATGAGTATCGGTTCATAATTTACGCTCACGGTTTAAGAATTGAAATAAAATATTTGTTTTTTTTTTATACCCTCCACCACCATCAGTGGTGATAGAGGGTATATATAAGTTTGTCGTTCCGTGTGTAACACCAAGAAATATTCATCTAAGACCCAACAAAGTATATATATTCTGGCTCCTTATGAAATTCTGAGTCGATTTAGCTATGTCCGTCTGTCCGTCTGTCCGTCTGTCTGTCTGTCTGTCTGTCTGTGTAAAACACGGTCACGTTAAAACTAAGGAAAGGAAATCAACCAAATTCACCCAAAACATTTATTATTATTCTAAGCAGTTTGGTATTGAAAATCAGCAAAATCGGTTCACGACGTAAAAAGTTATGAGTAAAAATTTCAGACTACCTCGAAAAAAATTACGTTTTTTTCATAATTCTTTTGAAGTTTTCTCAGAAACTACCAAAGATATTTCGATGTGTTTTGTCACACCTTATTTTTTTATGGCAGTGATCAGTTATGTTGAAAATCTTTTGAATCGATCCAATATTTCCCATAGCCCCCATACAAAGGTATATATTCCCGGAAATTAATTTATCGTTAATAACTCCCTCAAATATATCGGTATCAACACAAAATTTTATACATGCAAATATAATATGAACAGAAATCATACTGTCAACATAGATCTCAGTCGGTCCACAATTGGTCATAGCTCCCATACAAGGTCCACTTCCGAAAATCACCTAAACGCACATATTTCATTGATGAATAAAGCTATTGTGATAAAATTCGAGTTAAATATGTTTTATGTACATACAAATCATTCTACTAAATTTTTTACGGATCGGTCCATTATTGGTCATAGCTCCCATATAAAGTCCCCTTCCGAAAATCACTTCAACACATATATTTCATTGAATTCTAAAGCTATTGGGACCAAATTCGACAAAAATACGTTTTGTGTACATTCAAATCATTTCACCAAATTTTTTACGGATCGGTCCATTATTGGTCATAGCTCCCATATAAGGCCCACTTCCGAAAATCACTTAAAAGCACACATTTCATTGTCAAATAAAGTTATCTTCATAAAATTCGACACAAATATGTTTTGTCTTTATATGAATCACTCTACGAAAATTTTTCCGGATAGGCTCCCATAGAGGGTCCACTTACGAAAATCACTTAAACGCACATATTTCTATCTGGATAAAGTACGACTTGAATATGTTTTGTGAGCATATAAATCATTCTACCAAATTTTTTCCGGATTGTTCCATATATGGTAATAGCTCCTTCAAAAAAATCACTTAAACGCACATATCTTGATAAAATTCGACACAAATATGTTTTGTGTAAGGTCATAGCTCCTATACATATAAAGTCCACTTCCGAAAATCACTTAAACGCACATATTTCATTAATTAATAAATCTATTGTAGTAAAATTCGACTTGATTTTTTTTTTTTTGGCATATAAATCATTATACGAAATTTTTTTTTATCGGTTGATAATTGGTCACAACTCCCATATAAGGACCATTTCTGAAAATTACTCAAATGCACATTAACAATCAAAGTTATCGGGATAAAATTCGACATAAATGTGTATTTTGTATATATAAATCATTCTATAAATCATTTTTTTCTTCCGGATCGGTCCATAGGTTGTCTTAGCTCCCATATAAGGTATACTTCTGAAAATCACTTAATACCACTTAATTCGTAATTAAATGATTATATCCGGATAAAATTCAAAATGAGTATGTTCTGTGTACAAATAAACCATTATATTAAAATGTTTTCAAACTGGCCTATTAATATACATTTTTCTCGATATAATTAAAATTAGTTTGACATATGCATAAATGTTTGTACCCTCAATAAGGAAACAAAAATTTTGCCAAGTTATCTAAAAACAAGTTAGAGTGCTATATTCGGCTGAGCCGAATCTTAAATACCCTCCACCAGCTACTTTTATATTAATACTTTTCTAATTGATCAAATATTTGTAGAAATAAGTTTTCTCATGTCTTAAATAGAAAAAATGCAAAATTTAAACAGCTTAAATCTATTACAATTCCAAGATTTATTGAACATTACAAACGCCATTTTCTTTACATTTTAATAGCGCTTAGCGATATTTAGTAATTTGCATGTATGCGTGTGTGCGAAAGATTTAAGGATTTTCAAAATACATATATATAATTTTGTTCTACACAAATTGATATTGCAACTAGTTAAATACGGTTAAAGCGCTTTTAAAGGCAGGACCTAGTATTGGAGATATGACCAATTATAGACCGATCGTAAAAAAATCTTTAAGCTAAATTTCTGTACATAAAAGCTATATTTCAGTCAAATTTTGTATCTATATCGTAATTTTTGTAATAAGTTATGAGTGTTTATGTGATTTTCTGAAGGAAAACTTGTATGGGACCGACCGCATCCATGTTATGAACCGATTGTGAAAAAATCTTGAAATAGAATTTTTGTATACAAAACTAATATTTGTGCCAAATTTTGTATCAATAGCTTTATTTGGTAATGAGTAATGTGCGTTTAAGAGATTTTCGTAAAAGGACCTTGTATGGGAGCTATGACCAATTATGTATATAAAGAAAATTTCAAAATTCTGTATCTATATCATTTTTGGTAATGAATATTGTGCATTTAAGTGATTTTCTGGAGGGGACCTAGTATGAGAGCTATGGCCAAATATGGACCGATCGTAAAACAATTTTATAGTACAATTTATGTATATAAGATCAATATTTTTGCTAAATGTATGGATACCAATATTTGGTAATCAGTTATGTGCGTTTAAGTGATTTTCGGGAGGAAACCTTGTGTGAGAGCTATGACCAAGGATGGACCGATCGTGAAAAAATTTTGAAATAACATTTATGTGTACAAAAATATTATTTATGCCAAATATTTTATGGGCATCATTATTAGGCAATAAGCTATGTGCCTTTAAGTGTTTTTTTGAAAGGGACCTTGTTGGGAGCTATCAATTATGGACCGATAGGAAAACATTTTCACAGTAATATTTTTGTGCATATAAGCAATACTTGTACCAAATTTTATATGGATATCCTCATTAACTTATGAGTTATGTGGTTTTAAGTGATTTTCGGGAGGGGACCTTGTATGGGAGCTATGGCCAATTATGGACCGATCGGAAAAACTTTTCATAGTAATATTTTTGTGCATATGAGCAATACTTGTACCAAATTTTATATTGATATCTTAATTTTGTAATGAGTTATGTGCGTTTAAGTGATTTTCGGGAGGGGACCTTGTATGGGAGCTATGACCAATTATGGACCGATCGGAGAAAACTTTCAAAGTAATATTTCTTTATATATGAGCAATACTTATGACAAACTTTATATGGATATCTTAATTTAGTAATGAGTTATGTGCGTTTAAGTGATTTTCGGGAGGGGACCTTATATGGGAGCCATGACCAATTATGGACCGATCGGAAAAAAATTTCTCAGTAATATTTCTGTGCATATAAGCAATACTTGTACAAACTTTTATATGGATATCTTACTTTAGCAATGAGTTATTCACGTTTAAGTGATTTTCGGGAGGGGACCTTGTATGGGAGTTATGACCAATTATGGACCGATCGGAAAAAAATTTCACATTAATATTTCTGTATATAAGAGCAATACTTGCACCAAACTTTATATGGATATCTTCATTTACTAATGAATTATGTGGTTTTAAGTGATTTTCGGGAGGGGACCTTGTATGGGAGCTATGACCAATTATGGACCGATCCAAAAAAACTTTCATAGTAATAGTTCTGTATATAAGAGCAATACTTGCACCAAATTTTATATGGATATCTTCATTTACTAATGAGTTATGTGGTTTTAAGTGATTTTCGGGAGGGGACCTTGTATGGGAGCTATGACCAATTATGGACCGATCGGAAAATAATTTAAGAATAATATTTCTGTGCATATGAGAAATACTTATTCCAAATTTTATATGGATATCTTTATTTAGTAATGAGTTATGCGCGTTTAAGTGATTTTCGGGAGGGGACCTTGTATGGGAGCTATGTCCAATTATGGTCCGATTCAGAAAATTTTTTCTCTGAATAAATTCTATTGACATAAGATTTTAATTTGTAAAATTTTGTGAAGATATCGATATTGTGACGGAAGTTATTAACAAAAAACCCATTTTCCGGGAATATGTACTTTTGTATGGGAGGTATATGAAATTGTGGACCGATTCTGGCAATTTTCAGCAGGAGTCAAGATCTTGTGCAGAAACGAATGTTTGCTGACTTTCATGAAATTATCTTGCATAGTTTTTGAGAAAATTACATCAGAATGTGTAAAAAATGCTTATTTTTTTCGAGGTTGTTTTAAATTTTGATTCATAACTTTTCCCGGTGTGAACGGATTTTGCTCATTTTCAATACCAAACTGCTTAGGACAACAGTGAATATTTTCGGTGAATTTGGTTTACTTCCTTTACTTCGTTTTAACGTGAGCGTGTTTTAGGCAGACAGACAGACGGACAGACGGACATAGCTAAATCGACTCAGAATTTGATAAGGACCCAGAATATATATACTTTGTTGGGTCTCAGATGAATATTTCTTGGTGTTACACACGGAATGACAAAGTTATATATACCCTCTATCACCACTGATGGTGGTGGAGGGTATAATTAGATAGTTAAATGGGTTTCAATAAAAAGTAGCTTGCTGGTGGAGGGTATTTAAGATTCGGCATAGCCGAATATAGCATTCTAACTTGTTTAATTAATATTTTGTTAGTTCAAAAGAGCTCGGGCCATAATTGCCTTAAGCCATATTCCAAATATTACGCTGATGTTACGGCATACGGTTTGATGGTGGGTATATGAGATTCGGCACAGCCGAATATAACACTCTTACTTGTTATATTTAAAATTATTACCCACAAATATGACCTAGATTTGTATGTACTTTAATATGTATAAAAAAATATATATATTTTTAAAACTTTTAATAGTACCATTTAGGTTTAATATAAGTACTTTTAGCCTCATACCTTTTTGCTTACAATTTTTGTTGTGCTTATTATTTATTTACAATATTTTATGTTCAGAAGTCATGTTGAACAAACTGAATAAATGTTAAAAAATATAAACTTTCAGTTTTACTTGTATTTATTTTTTTTTTTTGCCTTTTGCATAATTAAATTTAAAGCCTCCTCTTGGTACTTGTTAATACGCACTTTATAAAAAATTACAAAAGCAATTCTGCAGATACACACACTTACATATTTCTCTTTGTAATACTTTCCCTTCAAACATTTAGAAGACAAAACTATTGCGCATCACCCCCGACGCCACGTCAGAAACACTTCTGGACGATTGTCAGACGAGGACGCACATTTTACAAAAACAAAATACATTGATTTCGAATTTTCGTCTTCTAGAAATATACTTTTAAGTTACTTCCGGATTATAGTTAGAAGAGTGCATCCATTTTGCTTAAACAAAAAACCATGACTGTTGAATTTATTTCATCTGGAAGTATACGTTTTAGTGACTTCTGAATGAGAGTTGGGTGAGAACACACATTTTACAATAACAAAATACATTGTTTCCTAATTTGTATCTTCTTGATTTGTATGTTTATGTCACTTCTGGAAGACAGTTTGAAGAGTGTTCACATTAATGTTGTATTTTATTCATCTGGAAATGTGGATTGTAGTCACTTCTGTACGATTGTCAGACGAGAGCACACATTTTACAAAAACAAAATACATTGATTTCTAGTTTTCCGTCTGGAAGTATACTTTTAGGTTACTTCCGGATGACAGTAAGAAGAGTACAAAAACAAAAAAATATAAATACTCCATTTTTTAGCGTGAACGCGAAAAAATAAAAATAAATAATGCAGAAATTTTGCTAAGTTCAGTGATGTTTTGTGTTTTGTCCAGTCATGTTCAGTTTTAATTATTCATTGTAAAACTTAAATGAGTTATTGAATAATATTGATAATATTTATAGCAAAATAGTGTAATATTTATAGCAAAATAGTGTATATAAGTAATAAAAAAACCTATTTGACAGTGTTATGTTAAAACATTAAGAAGGTTTTGTTAATTGGTGAAGTTTATTAAATATATTCCAAAAAGTAATTATCTTCAAGGATTATATAAATAAAATTAAAAAGTAAGTTGTCATATTTTACATTAAAATACTATTTTAGGAATAAGTTAACAACTCTAAACGGCTTCCATTTTCATTATTTTTAAACGAAGTCTAATATGTTTAATTAAAAATGATTTTATATTAAATTTCGTCTCTCTATTAATTGGTTTAGGAGTTATAAGCATTTAAAGACTTTTTCAAGTTGTACGTTTCGGCTTTCATTTGATGAATATTGCATTTTTAACTTCCAATATTTTTTAAACTATTTGCGCGTTTAGGTCCTGTTTCTAGATTACGTATGATCACTATGAGCTAAAATTTTATTTGTATTTCATTATCGTAACAAAAAAAATGCATTAAAATTTTACTTAAGTATTTAAACGCTAGCTGGAATCATTATATTCAAATTAATACTACTGTTTTATACATAAATTATTTTTCGACTTCACTTGACACGAAATTGCCCATATAAGATATTTAATATTAAAATCAAATATTTTTAAAACCAGCTTTTTTAAATACAATTTTATTAATTTTCATATAGCTTTGGATTTAATTATTCTAATTATAGGCCTTTACTAATATTTTTAAGTTTTTGAAAGTGTATAACTCCTTAATTAGAAGAGAGCAAACAAAAAATAGTATTGCAGTATTAGTGTCAAAAGCAATATCCCGTTTAGGGTCGTTAAGGTGTTTCTATCGTTAATGACTGTAAATAGTTTTAAAAATAATCCATGACTTAGTAATTTCAGATCTTTATAGACGGTTTAATTCCAAGTTATTTAAAAAATGTTCATGAAAGGTAATGTTTTTATTGATTCAAAACAATAAATAAATAAATTTTTAATTATTTTATTTTTTTTTTAGAAAGCAGTAGCTAATATTGTACCCCCTATTAAAATACTTCTAACCGAATTAAAATATAAAAAAGGGATCTGGTAAGTCTGGTATGTCTTATTTCGGTTCCATTAAAAATGTCGATTATTTGCAGAAAATGTAAAAAATGGATCTGAACGTTTAAATTTCGGTGGGAAATGATCAATAGATCATAAGAGAATCCCATTTTTATTGCTTCCTAAAGTATAACAGGTAATTTCAATAAATACAAAAGTATGTACATATATTCAATATTAATTATAACATTATTTTTGTTTATTTCGTTGAAGGATTAATGCGTTCCAAAATATAACTCTTACAATTTGATGGATTGATCATAAAATTTATGAAGAACTACAAAAATATTTTAGAGTCCAACGTTTTACAATTTTTGGAAGTATACCAGTCAACAGTTGGAATATTAATACAGATTTCCTGAAAATTATCTTATTATAAGGTAATAATTCCAAATTTTTGATACATATGTACACTCAAAAAAGTTTTACATTAACTGATTGTAGTTTATCCAAAAAGTTTTCTGTAAAGTTAAAAATCAATGAAAATTCATTTATTTTATTGAAAATAATATTTTTTAACCTTTTGGATATGTTGTTTAAACAACAAACTACAGAAAAAAATGTTTTTTTCTTTAGAGTTAATATTATTGGTAATTATTTTTGATTTTTAAAAAATTAAAAAAAACATTTCCGGTAAAAGTTTTAAATGTCAAAGAAAATAATACAATAATTTTAAAAAACACAATTTGTTATTTTTTTTTATATAAAATACAGATTTATGTATATTTTAAATTGGCGTAATAATAGCGATATAAATGGTAAGTTAGCATTAAGTATGCATTTTATTAAAAATATTTTATAAAAAACGCCTGTTTTAGTTTCATCAAAGTCGTGAGTTCCTTATAATTGCATGTTATTTAAAGGTAAGATTTCTACATACTAATTCTTAATCCAATTAGAATATCTTAAGATTTTATTATACCCTGGACTATTTTACTGAAAAGTGTTAATGTTGGTGTTGATGTTTGCAATGCATCGACGTGGATTGTTTACTACATTCGTCCATCCGTCCGTCCGAGTGTCTATGTCACAAGATATTTTTATAAAATTTGCCAAAAGAGGTTTTCTTTGGTGTAAGGACTAAGATTATAAAAACTGTTTAAAATCGGGCTACCATCTCCATAAAAATGTCGTCCGAAACTGGAAATTAGAATTAACAATTTGACCCTCATAAAATCTGCAAAAATAAATTTATATAACCAGAACCAATCGGCTTCATTTAGTCGATCTAGACCGGTTATGCTTTTTTAAAACTTTGTTAATAGTACATTTTGATAAATATTCTTTATTTTTTAGATCTAGAAATCTTCTATATTCCTTTTTAAAATACAAGGTGAATGTCCAAAAACTTGCTACCAAATATAGAGGCTGGTGCATTGACAGCTATTAAATCGTAAGTATGCATTTGTCACAAATTTTACATAATATACATATTTTATAAAAAAAATTTCTTCTTTTTAGTTTCTTCAGATTCTTGTGCTATTTGTGTGCAATTTCACGTTGTTCAAGTACTAGAACTATCAATGGCCAAAAACTTGCTGTTAAAACGTTTCGGGATATCGGAGTAATAATATCATTTTAATAGATTTTTTTTAAATTGTTATTAGTCATTTGATGTGTTACCATATTGTATGTAAATCTGTTATATTTATCATAATAATCGATTTTTAATAGTTAAGATATTTCTTATATCACTATAATTAAATAAATACATATGTGCATAAATCCAAAGAAAAATAAGTTAGTTTAACTTTGTTTTGTTTTTTGTCATTAAAAACAACAGAAAATACAGTAGAAATTACTTTTTTGTAGGTAATTTTTTGTAAGTTAAAATAACTGAAATTTTTTTCATTTTTACTGTTTTTGTAGGTAAAAAATTGTATGTTGAAATTACTGAAAAAAACATTTCTTTCTACATAATTTGTTAGTTATAAAAATAACATTCAAAAATAATTGAAAAATTCTTTTGATTTAAATGAAAAGTTTGTAGTCCGTTTTTTAAATGATATTTCATTTGTTTAAAATGGCTTTTCAGTTGAATTTACGTACAAAATATTTTGAGTGTACATTAGTACTCACTCTGTATGGAAAGCAAAAACGTGTTTTTGTTACCCCTCTCAAAATTTACCTTGCTTTGTTTTATGATAATTCCCAAAATATTTTAAGTCTAGCGATGTCCGTTCGTGAGCTGGACCAAATTAAAAAAAAGGTATTTTGGAATTATTTTTTTTTTTAATTTTTGTTTGTTTTTTTTTTTAATTTTGTTTCGGTCTAATGTACATATATTACTTTTTGCGATTAGTTGTTAAATCTGTTATTTTTTCTACTATTTTTATTTCAATTATTTCAATAAAAACTATAAAATTTCATTTTATTTAGATTTATTTTTATAGATTTTATTTTGGTGAGTATACAAATAGAAGAAGAGAAAACTCATCTTCTAGAAGACGAGAATACTCATCTTCTAGAAGAAGAGAATACTCATCTTCTAGATGATGAGAAAACTCATCTTCTAGATGATGAGAAAACTCATCTTCTAGAAGATAAGATATGAACACTTCTAGATGATACTAAGTAGTCACTTCAAAAAGTGACTTCCTAGTTACATCTAGAAGAGTCTTTGGCAATACCTTACTTCCAAGAGTCATCTAGAAGTTTCTTCTGCGGGTCTTCCAGAAGAATATTCCACGTTACTCTTAGACGTTCCCCAGCTCGGCATCAGTTCTTCCCGACTGGTGACAAGAATTCTTATACTTCCGCAACATCGCTGGCGAGCTTTTAGCACGTTTGGAAGTTTCATACGGGTAACTTCCGCAATAGAAAATGTTTGTAGGGTTTGAACAATGCAGACATAAAATGTCACTTCACTTCTACACTCCCTACAAACATTTTCTATTGCGGAAGTTACCCGTGTGAAACTTCCAAACGTGCTAAAAGCTCGCCAGCGATGTTGCGGAAGTATAAGAATTCTTGTCACCAGTCGGGAAGAACTGATGCCGAGCTGGGGAACGTCTAATAGTAACTTGGAAGATACTTCTGGAAGACCCGCAGAAGAAACTTCTAGATGACTCTTGGAAGTAAGGTATTGCCAAAGACTCTTCTAGATGTGACTAGGAAGTCACTTCTTGAAGTGACTACCTAGTATCCTCTAGAAGTGTTCCTATCTTATCTTCTAGAAGATGAGTTTTCTCTTCTTCTAGAAGAAGAGTATTCTCTTCTTCTTGAAGAAGAGTATTCTCTTCTTCTTGAAGATGAGTATTCTCTTCTTCTAGAAGATGAGTATTCTCGTCTTCTAGAAGATGAGTTTTCTCTTCTTCTATTTGTATACTTACCAAAATAAAATCTATAAAAATAAATCTAAATAAAATGAAATTTTATAGTTTTTATTGAATTAATTGAAATTAAAATAGTAGAAAAAATAACAGATTTAACAACTAATCTAAAAAAAAGTAATATATGTACATTAGACCGACTCACAAAAAATGGTGCTTGAGTTAACCCCCTCATAATATTCGCTGTTATGTAATATGATGTTACCCAAAATATTTTCGGTTAAGTGTTGTCCATTCGTGAGCTGGACAGTTTTAAAGAAAATATCGTATGGGAACACGATTCTTCATGTTAAATTCAATATTTTATCCAGCTTCAAAAAATCTTTGTTATGTTTTATAATGGTTCCCAAAATATTTCTAGTCTATCGGTGGCCGTTCGTGAGCTGAACCGGTTACAAAAAAGTCCCTTTTTAGTTATTTTGTTTTAAATTATACAGCATTTCTTAAACAATATATACAGTATGTGGTATCATTTGAAAGGTTTTTTGAAGCCAAGTCTAGTGGTGCGCAAAATTTGCAAAATTGTGCATATATTTAATTTTTCTTAGTAAAAACCTAACAATTTTAAATATTTTGGAATATGACAATTATAAGCAAACGGTTATTTATGATTAATACATCATTGGACGCGACTTTAAAATACCTTTTAAACGATACCCCGTATTGGATATTTTGTTTCAAAACAAACAAAAATTTAAAAAAAATAATTCCAAAATACCTTTTTTTAATTTGGTTCAGCGGTCAATTAAAATATTTTGGGAATCATCATAAAACAAAGCAAGGTAAATTTTGGGAGGGGTAACAAAAACACGTTTTTGCTTTCCATACAGAGGGAGTCGGTCTAATGTACATATGTATCAAAAATTTAAAATTATTACCTTATAATAAGATAATTTTCAGGGAATCTGTATTAATATTCCAACTGCTGACTGGTATACTTCCAAAAATTGTAAAACGTTGGACTCTAAAATATTTTTGTAGTTCTTCATCAATTTTATGATTAATCCATCAAATTGTTAGAGTTATATTATGGAACGCATTAATCCTTCAACGAAATAAACCAAAATAATGTTATAATTAATATTGAATATACATACTTTTGTATTTATTGAAATTACCAGTTATACTTTAGGAAGCAATAAAATAGGATTCTCTCATGTCCAATACATTTACCACCAAAGTTTAAACGGTCAGATCCATTTTTTACATTTTCTGCAAATAATCGACATTTTTAGTAGAACCACGTGATGAAATAAGACATTTATAACTTACCAGATCCCTTTTTTATATTTTAATTCAGTTAGAAGTATTTTAATATTAGCTACTGCTTTCTAAAAAATAAAATAATTAAAAATTAATTAATTTATTTATTGTTTTGAATCAATAAAAACATTACCTTTCATGAACATTTTTTCAATAACTTGGAATTAAACCGTCTATAAAGATCTGAAATTACTAAGTCATCGATTATTTTTTAAATTATTTACAGTCACTAACGATAGAAACACCTTAACGACCCTAAACGGGATATTGCTTTTGACATTTTTTGTTTGCTCTCTTCTAATACTTAGGTTCAATATCTTGGGAACAGCATGCTAAATATTAAGAATATTAGTATCTTATGATAGGTCATAGAAAGACCTGGTGTTAATAACTAAAAAAGTACCTATAATTAGAATAATTAAATCCAAAGCTATATGGAAATTAATAAAATTGTATTTATTTAAAAAAGGTGGGTTTAAAACTATCTGATTTCAATATTAAATATCTTATATGGGCAATTTCGTGTCGAGTGACCCAAGTCAAAAAATAATTTATGTATAAAACAGTAGTATTAATTTCAATATAGTGATTCCAGACCTAAACGCGCAAATAGTTTAAAAATATTGAAAGTTAAGATTTAACTCAAATAAATCTAAATATGTTAAAAATGCAATGTTCATCAAATGAAAGCCGAAATGTACAACTTGAAAAAGTCTTTAAATGCTTATACCTCCTAAACGAATTAAGAGAGAGTCGAAATTTAATATAAAAACATTTTTAATGAAACATATTAGACTTTTTTGAAAATAATGGAAATGGAAGCCGTTTAGAGTTGTTAACATATTCCTAAAATAGTATTTTAATATGACAACTTACTTTTTAATTTTATTTATATAATCCTTCCTTATACTTTTTGGTATATATTTAATACACTTCGCCAATTAAGAAAACCTTCTTAAATGTTTATTAACAGTTGATTTTTAACACAACACTGTCATATTGTTTTTTATTACTTAAGATTCACAATATTTTAATTACACTATTTTTCTATGAACATTAAATTCAAGAACTCATTTAAGTTTTACGATGAATAATTAAAACTGAACATGACTGAACAAAACACAAAACATCACTGAACTTAACAAAATTTCTGCATTATTTATTTTTATTTTTTCACGCTAAAAAATGGAGTATTTATATTTTTTGTTTTTGTACTCTTCTTACTATCATCCGGAAGTAACCTAAAAGTATACTTTCAGACGGCGAAAACTAGAAATCAATGTATTTTGTTTTTGTAAAATGTGTGCTCTCGTCTGACAATTGTACAGAAGTGACTACAATCCACACTTCCAGATGAATAAAATA
Organism: Lucilia sericata; assembly: GCF_015586225.1. NCBI lineage: Eukaryota > Metazoa > Arthropoda > Insecta > Diptera > Calliphoridae > Lucilia > Lucilia sericata. Next base: position 29,568 of record NW_023996080.1, on the reverse strand, counting down.
CAACATTAATGTGAACACTCTTCAAACTGTCTTCCAGAAGTGACATAAACATACAAATCAAGAAGATACAAATTAGGAAACAATGTATTTTGTTATTGTAAAATGTGTGTTCTCACCCAACTCTCATACATAAGTCGCTAAAACGTATACTTCCAGATGAAAAAAATTCAACAGGCATGGTTTTTTGTTTAAGCAAAATGGATGCACTCTTCTAACTATCATCCGGAAGTAACTTAAAAGTATATTTCTAGAAGACGAAAATTCGAAATCAATGTATTTTGTTTTTGTAAAATGTGCGTTCTCGTCTGACAATCGTCCAGAAGTGTTTCTGACGTGGCGTCTGGGGTGATGCGCAATAGTTTTCTCTTTTAAATGTTTGAAGGGCTTGAGCACTTACTTCGCGCCCTCTCATGCACTAACACGTTTAAACACTTACCCATTTACTTTTCTCGTTTACTTTGTTGTATAATTTTTCATTGAAGAAACCCCTAAAGTTTGGGGTTTACTAGTGATTTTACCTACTACATTTAGTTATCACTGGATACAGAATTAGCTACTAGTAATGAGTTCTTGAGAATACAGAAGTGCTCATTAACCTAATCCTGCATTACTTAAAAACACTTAAGTAGTGATAAACTTTCTCTCTGTAATAGTGTATTATTTGGGGGATACATTAACTTTTCGCAAAATGCGTACACATCTGACATATGTTGTAGAATTTATAATTAATCTCTTTAATTTTTCCAGACAGATTAACTATTGTATTTAAACATACAAACATATATTTCTATTTTGTTGTCTATTTTTTTTCTAAATTTTTATGCAAAACAGCTCTAGCGATTCAAAAACAACATCAATAATAACAATGATGAAACATCAAGAATAAATGAAAACACAACTCATAAAGTAGAAACAACAAGAATTTTAAATAATGAAGAAAAAGAATAAAATAAGAGAAATTAACTAACACGCATAGAATAATATATTTTTAATATAATGAGTTACGATAAATATAATTTTGACATGTAAAGATATGCACAACTTTGAAGGTACCTTAGAAACTTATCTCATCTATATATATATATTTATACTAAAAACGTGTCTTTATACTAAAAACGTGTCTTTATATTAAAAACGTGTCTTTATACTAAAAACGTGTCTTTATACTAAAAACGTGTTTTATACTAAAAACGTGTTTTTATACTAAAAAATTTATTTTTATACTAAAAATGTGTTTTATACTAAAAAACGAGTTTTATTCTAAAAACGTGTTTTTATACTAAAACATGTTTTTTATAATAAAAACGTCTTTTCATACTAAAACTAGTTTTCATACTTGAAAACGTGTGTTTATACTAAAAACGTGTGTTTATACTAAAAACGAGTTTTATACTAAAAACGTCTTTTTATACTAAAAACACGTTTTATACTAAAAACATGTTTTTTATACTTGAAACATATTATTATACTAAAAACTAGTTTTTAGACTAAAAACGTACATATATTTAGGGTAGTTAGTAGTTAAGCTATGTATACACGGTTATTAGATCTTACAACGTTGTCAGTAAAATGTGCGAAAAATTTATAACAACACTGTTAACTTACAAATTTTGTCTTGTATGTGTTTACGATTGATTTGCTATTTGAAGAATAAACAAAAAACAGATTAATTTTTAAACCCCAACAATATTTTTTCAAATACTTAAAGAGGCTTTACTTTTGTGTTATAGATTTCTATACAAAATAAAAATATTTCATATAAAAACCAGCATAGTTTTACTATTCCTCTAAAATATAATTGCAGAGAGTTTCATGATAGATATTTAGGGCCAATCTTTAGGTGAAAGATTAGCGATTAAATTAAAATTAATCCTCGCAAGATGTTTATGAGTACTCAATTAGTTAATTTTGTTTGCAAGTTTAAGCGCCCATTGGAGGTGGTTTAATCTTAAGCACGAAATGCAAAAGTGTAAACAGCTGATGCAAAAAAATTAATAAAATTTTTATAAATATAAACATTAAAATGTTCTATTTATTGATTAGTATAAATTATGGATACTTCAAAATACATTTTCTTGTTTTTAATTTAAGTTTTCATTAATTTTCATATTAAATTTACAATTGTCTTCTTCTTATTATAAAATATGCATTGTTTGATAACAAACAGTGAAGCCTGTTGTCTGTCTGTTGTTTTGTATGGCAACACTGCGAAGTTTAATCTTGTACTCAAAAACATCAAAGGGGATTAACATAAGATTAAATTTATTTTTAGATTAACTAATCTGATTATTAATTGGCATTTGATTACCATCTCAAAAACCCGCTCTTAATGTAGGGAATTAAATTTTATAGTCGAAATTGGGCAAATAATACGCAATTACATGTAGATGTAAAAAAATTAAGGTAAAATTTTAATAAAGGAACAAACACATTTAGTTATTTTGTTTATATTTTACAACCCATATAGTTTTTAAAAATATATAGTGTCAATTTAATCCAAAAATAGAAATTTACTTCCATATCCATATTGAATAGTTCATTTACTAAACTCACATATGAACAAGTAATAGTATTATATTCGGCCATGCCGAATCTTATATACCCACCATCAAATCATCCTTATAAATAAACTTTGATATTATCGATCTATGTTGAATCATATGTCGATATTAATATGAACATCAGGCAAATATTTGGTAGAGGGAATTTAATAAGGGCTTAAGCATGGACCGTGCTCTTCCGAATTAAAAATATTAATTTTGTTTGATCCAATATTTATAACCATAAACTGTTTTTTTGTAAGAGTGGTTATATGGAGGGTAGAGTCAATTATGGACATATCCTTGTCGGTTTATACAATAATTATTTGTATCTAATGTAGCTGTACTTGTATCTTTAATTCAGTCATGAGGTTTAAAATAATTATCTGAAGGGAACCGAAAATGGGTGATTGATTAGTTATCCTCATCAAATTCAGTTGAAAACTTCCAGTTCCTATAAAACTACCGTAATTTGGAAGAACTTTTAAGCCATACATGAGCGTTAAAGTGATTCTCTGGAGTGAATCGTTAAAGGCACCCCTATACGCCCACCCCCGTGTAAGTCAATTATGGATCTATACTTCAAAAATTAAAACGATTGTATCGCATTTTTGAGTCAGTAATGAGCGTTAAAGTCATTATCTGAAGGGGACCTTATAGGGGGGTAGGATCAATTACAGACTGATCCTCATAAAATTTAGTGGGAGATTTTAGCTAATACGAAAATTGTTTATGTCGAAATTCATCGATGTACTCGCAATTTTAAGCTAGTAATGAGCTTTAAAGTCATTTTCTGAAGGGTCCTTTACAAGTGGGATAGGGTTAATTAAGGATCGATCCTAATAAAATTTGATAAAGAATTTTTGGCTTGGACAAAACATGTTTATGTAGAATTTTATTGCTGTACTCACATTTTTGAGTCAGTAATAAGCCTTAAAGTCATTATATGGGGGGTAGGGTCAATTATGAACCGATCCTTATAAAATTTTACGAAGAGATTTAAATTCTTATAAAACATGTTTGTGCCGAATTTCACCTCTATTTATGCTTCCCTTAGCCAGTTATGTGCGATAAAGTCATTTTCTGACGTGGACTTTATATGGGCGGTAGGGTCAATTATGGACCTATCCTTATAAAATTTTACAAAGAGATTTAGGTTCCCATAAAACTTGTTTGTGCCGAACTTCACCGCTATTGATGGTTCTCTTAGCCAGTTATGGGCCATAAAGTCATTTTCTGAAGGGGACTTTATATTGGGGGTAGGGTCAATTATGGACCGATCCTTATAAAATTCTACAGTTATGTGTGATAAAGTCTTTTTCTGAGGGGGACTTTATAAGGGGGGTAGGGTCAATTATGGGCCTATTCCTATATCCCTATAAGTCAATTATGGGCCTATCTTATAAAATTTTACAAATAGATTTAGGTTTAATTTTGTTTGATCCAATATTTATAACCATAAACTGTTTTTTTGTAAGAGTGGTTATATGGAGGGTAGAGTCAATTATGGACATATCCTTGTCGGTTTATACAATAATTATTTGTATCTAATGTAGCTGTACTTGTATCCTTAATTCAGTCATGAGGTTTAAAATAATTATCTGAAGGGAACCGAAAATGGGTGTTTGATTAGTTATCCTCATCAAATTCAGTTGAAAACTTCCAGTTCCTATAAAACTACCGTAATTTTGAAGAACTTTTGAGCCATACATGAGCGTTAAAGTGATTCTCTGGAGTGAATCGTTAAAGGCGCCCCTATACGCCCACCCCCGTGTAAGTCAATTATGGATCTATACTTCAAAAAATTAAAACGATTGTATCGCATTTTTGAGTCAGTAATGAGCGTTAAAGTCATTATCTGAAGGGGACCTTATAGGGGGGAAGGATCAATTACAGACTGATCCTCATAAAATTTAGTGGCAGATTTTAGCTAATACGAAAATTGTTTATGTCGAAATTCATCGATGTACTCGCAGTTTTAAGCTAGTAATGAGCTTTAAAGTCATTTTCTGAAGGGTCCTTTACAAGTGGGATAGGGTTAATTAAGGATCGATCCTAATAAAATTTGATAAAGAATTTTTGGCTTGGACAAAACTTAAAGTCATTATATGGGGGGTAGGGTCAATTATGAACCGATCCTTATAAAATTTTACGAAGAGATTTAAATTCTTATAACACATGTTTGTGCCGAATTTAACCTCTATTTATGCTTCCCTTAGCCAGTTATGTGCGATAAAGTCATTTTCTGACGTGGACTTTATATGGGCGGTAGGGTCAATTATGGACCTATCCTTATAAAATTTTACAAAGAGATTTAGGTTCCCATAAAACTTGTTTGTGCCGAACTTCACCGCTATTGATGGTTCTCTTAGCCAGTTATGGGCCATAAAGTCATTTTCTGAAGGGGACTTTATATTGGGGGTAGGGTCAATTATGGACCGATCCTTATAAAATTCTACGAAGAGATTAAGGTTCCCATATAACATGTTTGTGCCGAATTTCACAGCTATTGATGCTTCTCTTAGCCAGTTATGTGTGATAAAGTCTTTTTCTGAGGGGGACTTTATATGGGGGGTAGGGTCAATTATGGGCCTATCCCTATATCCCTATAAGTCAATTATGGGCCTATCTTATAAAATTTTACAAATAGATTTAGGTTCTCATAGAACATGTTTGTGCCGAATTTCACCGCAATTGATGCTCTTCTTAGCCAGTTATGGGCGATAAAGTCATTTTCTGAAGGGGACTTTATATGGGGGGTAGGGTCAATTATGGACCGATTCTTGTAAAATTTTACAAAGAGATTTAAATTCTCATTAAACATGTTTGTGCCAAAATTCACTGCAATTGATGCTTTTCTTAGCCAGTTATGGGCGATAAAGTCATTTTCTGTAGGGGACTTTATATGGGGGGTAGGGTCAATAATGGGCCTATCCTTATAAAATTTTACAAAGAGATTTATGTTCCCATAAAACATGTTTGTGCCGAATTTTACCGCTATTGATGCTTCTCTTAGCCAGTTATGGGCGATAAATTCATCTTCTGAAGGGGACTTTATATTGGGGGTAGGGTCAATTATGGACCGATCCTTATAAAATTCTACGAAGAGATTAAGGTTCCCATAAAACATGTTTGTGCCGAATTTCACAGCTATTGATGCTTCTCTTAGCCAGTTATGTGTGATAAAGTCATTTTCTGAGGGGGACTTTATATGGGGGGTAGGGTCAATTATGGGCCTATCCCTATAAAATTGTACAAAGAGATTTAGGTTCCCATAAAACATGTTTGTGCCGAATTTCACCGCTATTGATGCTTTACTTATCCAGTTATGGGCGATAAAGTCGTTTTCTGAAGGGGACTTTATATGGGGGGTAGGGTCAATTATGGACCGAACCTTATAAAATTCTACGAAGAGATTTATGTTCCCATGAAACATGTTTGTGCCGAATTTCACCGCTATTGATGCTTCTCTTATCCAGTTATGGGCGATAAAGTCGTTTTCTGAAGGGGACTTTATATGGGGGGTAGGGTCAATTATGGACCGATCCTTATAAAATTCTGCCAAGAGATTTATGTTCCCATAAAACATGTTTGTGCCGAATTTCACCGCTATTGATGCTTCCCTTAGCAAGTTATGAGCGATAAAGTCATTTTCTGAAGGGGGCCTTATATGGGGGCTAGGCGAAATCGTGGACCGATATTGCCCATTTTCAATACCAAACAAACTGCATCAACTAGAAGTATCTGTGCAAAATTTCAGCTCGCTAGCTACTTCCGTTTGGACTCTATCGTGTTTTCAACAGACAGACAGACAGACGGACAGACGGACGGACATGGCTAGATCGTCTTAGAATCTAATAAGGACCCAGAATATATATACTTTTATGGGTCTTAGACGAATATTTTAATGTGTTACAAACGGAATGACAAAAACAATATACCCCCCATCTTTTTTGATGGTGGGTATAAAAACATACATTTACTCTCTGCATTTAATTATAATAACTCTGAAAACTATAATTTACTTTTAGTTAAAAAAAACTTTCATTAAAAGATTTCCAATTTTGTTGTACAACAACTGATAATGTTGAAAAAGTAATTTTCATATCAACATACTTTTGCAATTAAAATTATATTTTCTCTTGTCCATTCTAATTTCATTACATTTAAGTTTAAATGTACTTCGTTTGAAATACATGAATAACTACATTTCAATTTAATTCTATTGTTTTTGTATTAAAAGTAAAATAAAGTAGTAGTACTTACTATATATTACATAAAAATTGTAAAGTATACTTGTACTTACTTAATTTCCCCAAAGGAAAACAGCAATGAAAAAAAAAACTTTTCATTGCCTGTCGGTCCAGCTGTCCGTCTTTCCATAGCAAAAGGTCTATAAATTTTGCTATAAGTTTGGCATACATTTATGGTAGAAATGTTGTTCTTATAATACCCTATATATTTTAATGGTATTATTTGGTTGGTAGTGTTAGTTAGTTGTGGCCTAATGAATGTTAGTGTTCTAGTCTGGTATACCGAAGGTGTTGGGTTTGATTCCCACCAGAGCCACTGGTTTTGGAGCGCATAACAGTTTCGATAGAGGCCTAGGTGTATTTATTCGGATTTGATGTATGTATGTACATTAGGGTTTGACTATTTTTTGGAGGCAAAATGCCACAGTACTACTTTATTGCCAATACTGTCCTGAAAATTGTTTTCATTTATAAACAAGTTAGAGTGCTAAATTCGGCTGAGCCGAATCTTAAATACCCTCCACCAGCTACTTTTATATTAAGACTTTTCTAATTGGTCAAATATTTGTAGAAATAAGTTATCTCATGTCTTAAATTGAAAAATCCCAAGATTTAAACAGCTTAAATCTATTACAATTCCAAGATTTATTGAACATTACAAACGCAATTTTCTTTATATTTTTATAGCGCTTAGCGATATTTAGTAATTTGCATGTATGTACATATATGTATGAAAAATTAAAGGATTTTCAAAATACATATATATAATCTACACAAATTGATAATGCAACTAGTTAAATACGGTTAAATTTTTGTACATAAAAACTATATTTCAGTAAAATTTTGTATCTATATCGTAATTTAGTAATAAGTAATGTGTGTTTAAGTGATTTTCGGAAGGGAACCTTGTATGGGACCGACCGCACCCATGTTATGAGCCGATCGTGAGAAATCTTGAAATAGAATTTTTGTAAACAAAACTAATATTTGTGGCAAATTTTGTATCAATTGCTTTATTTGGTAATGAGTAATGTGCGTTTAAGAGATTTTCGTAAAAGGACCTTGTATGAGAGCTATGACGAATTATATATAAAGACAAAATTTCAAAAATTCTGTATCTATATCATTATTTGGTAATGAATATTGTGCATTTAAGTGATTTTCTGGAGGGGACCTAGTATGAGAGCTATGACCAAATATGGACCGATCGTAAAACAATTTTATAGTGTAATTTATGTGTATAAGAGCAATAATTTTGCTAAATGTATGGATATCAATATTTGGTAATGACTTATGTGGGTTTAAGTGATTTTCGGGAGGGAACCTTGTATGGGAGCTATGACCAAGGTTGGACTAATCGTGAAAAAATTTTGAAATAACATTTATGTGTACAAAAATAGTATTAATGCCAAATATTTTATGGGTATCACTATTTGCTAATGAGTTATGTGCCTTTAAGTGTTTTCTGAAAGGCACCTTATTAGCAGCTATGATCAATTATGGACCGATAGGAAAACAATTTCAAAGTAATATTTCTCTGTATATGAGCAATACTTCTGCCAAACTTTATAGTTAGTAATGAGTTATGAGCGTTTAAGTGATTTTCGGGAGGGGACCTTGTATGGGAGCTATGACCAATTATGGACCGATCGGAAAAAAATTTCACAGTAATATTTCTCTGTATATGAGCAATATTTCTGCCCAACTTTATATGGATATCCTAATGTGGTAATGAGTTATGCGCGTTTAAGTGATTTTCGTGAGGGTACCTTGTATGGGAGCTATGACCAATTATGGACCGATCGGAAAAAACTTTCACAGTAATATTTCTGTGTATATGGGTAATTTTATACCAAATTTTATATGGATATCTTAATTAAGTAATGATTTATGCGCGTTTAAGTGATTTTCGGCAGGGGACCTTGTATGGGAGCTATGACCAATTATGGACCGATCGGAACAAACTTTCACAGTAATATTTTTATGCATATGGTCAATACTTATACCAAATTTTGTATGGATATCTTAATTCAGTAATGAGTTATGCGCGTTTAAGTGATTTTCGGGAGGGGACCTCGTATGGGAGCTATGACCAATTTTGAACCGATCCAAAAAAATTTTCACAGTAATATTTGTATGCATGTGGGCAATTTTTATACCAAATTTTATATGGATATCTTAATTAAGTAATGATTTATGCGCGTTTAAGTGATTTTCGGGAGGGGACCTTGTATGGGAGCTATGACCAATTATGGACCGATCGGAAAAAACTTTCACAGTAATATTTCTATGCATATGGGCAATACTAATACCAAATTTTATATGGATATCTTAATTTAGTAATGAGTTATGCGCGTTTAAGTGATTTTCGGGAGGGGACCTTGTATGGGAGCTATGACCAATTATGGACCGATCGGAAAAAACTTTCACAGTAATATTTCTGTGCATATGGGCAATACTTATACCAAATTTTATATGGATATCTTAATTTAGTAATGAGTTATGCGCGTTTAAGTGATTTTCGGGAGGGGACCTTGTATGGGAGCTATGACCAATTATGGACCGATCGGAAAAAACTTTCACAGTAATATTTCTATGCATATGGGCAATACTTATACCAAATTTTGTATGGATATCTTAATTTAGTAATGAGTTATGCGCATTTAAGTGATTTTCGGGAGGGGACCTTGTATGGGAGCTATGACTAATTTTGAACCGATCGGAAAAAATTTTCACAGCAATATTTCTATGCATATGGGCAATACTTGTACCAAATTTTATATGGATATCTTAATTTAGTAATGAGTTATGCGCGTTTAAGTGATTTTCGGGAGGGGACCTTGTATGGGACCTATTATGGACCGATCCAAAAATTTTTCTCTGAAAGAATTCTATTGACATAAGATTTTAATTTGTAAAATTTTGTGAAGATATCGACATTGTGATGGAAGTTATTAACGAAAAACCCATTTTCCGGGAATATGTACTTTTGTATGGGAGGTATATGAAATTGTGGACCGATTCTGGCAATTTTCTGCACGGATCAAGATCTTGTGTAGAAACGAATGTATGGTGATTTTCATGGAATTATGTTGCATAGTTTTGGAGAAAATTACATTAGAATGTGTCAAAAATGCTTATTTTTTTCGAGGTTGTTTTAAATTTTGATTCATAACTTTTCCCGATGTGAACCGATTTTGCTCATTTTCAATACCAAACTGTACCGGATAATAATGAATATTTTGGGTGAATTTAGTTAAATTATATTGCTTCGTTTTAACGTGAGCGTGTTTTACACAGACAGACAGACAGACAGACGGACGGACGGACGGACGGACGGACAGACGGACATAGCTAAATCGACTCAGAATTTCATAAGGACCCAGAATATATATACTTTGTTGGGTCTCAGATGAATATTTCTTGGTGTTACACACGGAATGACAAAGTTATATATACCCTCTATCACCACTGATGGTGGTGGAGGGTATAAAAATTCTGTAATAGGGTTATGATGAACAATAGTCTCTGTAAGATAATGTAACAAAATTGCAAAAGTGATGTGGAAAATATTTATTTTGGTCTGTAGAAAAAGTAATATTTATACAAACGTTGCGTTTGGTGCGGGAACTTTTTTTACGATCGCAAAAAATAATATCACATTCTGTATTATCTGATTATGCTCTACAGTTAGTTAGTTAGTTAGTTAGGTTAGTTAGTTAGGTTAGTGTTAGGTTAGTTAGTTAGTTAGTTAGTTAGTTAGTTAGTTAGTTAGTTAGTTAGTGTTAGGTTAGTTAGTTAGTTAGTTAGTTAGTTAGTTAGTTAGTTAGTTAGTTAGTAGTTAGTTAGTTAGTTAGTTAGTAGTAGTTAGTAGTTAGTTAGTTAGTTAGTTAGTTAGTTAGTTAGTTAGTAGTTAGTTAGTTAGTTAGTTAGTTAGTTAGTTAGTTAGTTAGTTAGTTAGTTAGTTAGTTAGTTAGTTAGTTAGTTAGTTAGTTAGTTATTAGTTAGTAGTTAGTTAGTTAGTTAGTTAGTTAGTTAGTAGTTAGTTAGTAGTTAGTTAGTTAGTTAGTTAGTAGTTAGTTAGTTAGTTAGTTAGTTAGTAGTTAGTTAGTAGTTAGTTAGTTAGTTAGTTAGTTAGTTAGTTAGTTAGTTAGTTAGTTAGGTAGTTAGTTAGTTAGTTAGTAGTTAGTTAGTTAGTTAGTTAGTTAGTTAGTTAGTTAGTTTAGTTAGTTAGTTAGTTAGTTTAGTAGTTAGTTAGTAGTTAGTTAGTTAGTTAGTTAGTTAGTTAGTTAGTAGTTAGTTAGTAGTTCGTTAGTTAGTAGTTAGTTAGTTAGTAGTAGTTAGTTAGTTAGTTAGGTAGTTAGTAGTTAGTTAGTTAGTTAGTTAGTTAGTTAGTTAGTAGTTAGTTAGTTAGTTAGTTTAGTTAGTTAGTAGTTAGTTAGTTAGTTAGTTAGTAGTTAGTTAGTTAGTAGTAGTAGTTAGTTAGTTAGTTAGTTAGTTAGTAGTAGTAGTAGTTAGTTAGTTAGTTAGTTAGTTAGTTAGTTAGTTAGTTAGTTAGTTAGTTAGTTAGTTAAGTTAGTAGTAGTTAGTAGGTAGTTAGTTAGTTAGTTAGTTAGTTAGTTAGTTAGTTAGTTAGTTAGTTAGTTAGTTAGTTAGTTAGTTAGTTAGTTAGTTAGTTAGTTAGTTAGTTAGTTAGTAGTTAGTTAGTTAGTTAGTTAGTTAGTTAGTTAGTTAGTTAGTTAGTTAGTTAGTTAGTTAGTTAGTTAGTTAGTTAGTTAGTTAGTTAGTTAGTTAGTTAGTTAGTTAGTAGTTAGTTAGTTAGTTAGTTAGTTAGTTAGTTAGTAGTTAGTTAGTTAGTTAGTTAGTTAGTTAGTTAGTTAGTTAGTTAGTTAGTTAGTTAGTTAGTTAGTTAGTTAGTTAGTTAGTTAGTTAGTTAGTTAGTTAGTTAGTTAGTTAGTTAGTTAGTTAGTTAGTTAGTTAGTTAGTTAGTTAGTTAGTTAGTTAGTTAGTTAGTTAGTTAGTTAGTAGTTAGTTAGTTAGTTAGTTAGTTAGTTAGTTAGTTAGTTAGTTAGTTAGTTAGTTAGTTAGTTAGTTAGTTAGTTAGTTAGTTAGTTAGTTAGTTAGTTAGTTAGTTAGTTAGTTAGTTAGTTAGTTAGTTAGTTAGTTAGTTAGTTAGTTAGTTAGTTAGTTAGTTAGTTAGTTAGTTAGTTAGTTAGTTAGTTAGTTAGTTAGTTAGTTAGTTAGTTAGTTAGTTAGTTAGTTAGTAGTAGTTAGTTAGTTAGTTAGTAGTTAGTTAGTTAGTTAGTAGTTAGTTAGTTAGTAGTTAGTTAGTTAGTTAGTTAGTAGTTAGTTAGTTAGTTAGTTAGTTAGTTAGTTAGTTAGTTAGTTAGTTAGTTAGTTAGTTAGTTAGTTAGTTAGTTAGTTAGTAGTTAGTTAGTTGTAGTTAGTAGTTAGTTAGTTAGTTAGTAGTTAGTTAGTTAGTTAGTTAGTTAGTTAGTTAGTTAGTTAGTTAGTTAGTTAGTTAGTTAGTTAGTTAGTTAGTTAGTTAGTTAGTTAGTTAGTTAGTTAGTTAGTTAGTTAGTTAGTAGTTAGTTAGTTAGTTAGTTAGTTAGTTAGTTAGTTAGTTAGTTAGTTAGTTAGTAGTTAGTTAGTTAGTTAGTTAGTTAGTTAGTTAGTTAGTTAGTTAGTTAGTTAGTTAGTTAGTTAGTTAGTTAGTTAGTTAGTTAGTTAGTTAGTTAGTTAGTTAGTAGTTAGTTAGTTAGTTAGTTAGTTAGTTAGTAGTTAGTTAGTAGTTAGTTAGTTAGTTAGTTAGTTAGTTAGTTAGTTAGTAGTTAGTTAGTTAGTTAGTTAGTTAGTTAGTTAGTTAGTTAGTTAGTTAGTTAGTTAGTTAGTTAGTTAGTTAGTTAGTTAGTTAGTTAGTTAGTTAGTTAGTAGTTAGTTAGTTAGTTAGTTAGTTAGTTAGTTAGTTAGTTAGTTAGTTAGTTAGTTAGTTAGTTAGTTAGTTAGTTAGTTAGTTAGTTAGTTAGTTAGTTAGTTAGTTAGTTAGTTAGTTAGTTAGTTAGTTAGTTAGTTAGTAGTTAGTTAGTTAGTTAGTTAGTTAGTTAGTTAGTTAGTTAGTTAGTTAGTTAGTTAGTTAGTTAGTAGTTAGTTAGTTAGTTAGTTAGTTAGTTAGTTAGTTAGTTAGTTAGTAGTTAGTTAGTTAGTTAGTTAGTTAGTTAGTTAGTTAGTAGTTAGTTAGTTAGTTAGTTAGTTAGTAGTTAGTTAGTTGTTAGTAGTTAGTTAGTTAGTTAGTTAGTTAGTTAGTTAGTTAGTTAGTTAGTAGTTAGTAGTTAGTAGTTAGTTAGTTAGTTAGTTAGTTAGTTAGTTAGTTAGTTAGTTAGTTAGTTAGTTAGTTAGTTAGTTAGTTAGTTAGTTAGTTAGTTAGTTAGTTAGTTAGTTAGTGTAGTTAGTTAGTTAGTTAGTAGTTAGTTAGTTAGTCTAGTTAGTTAGTTAGTTTAGGTTAGTTAGTTAGTTAGTTAGTTAGTTAGTTAGTTTAGTTAGTTAGGTTAGTTAGTTAGTTAGTTAGTTAGTAGTTAGTTAGTTAGTTAGTTAGTTAGGGTATTATATGGTTGGCCATGTTATCATTCTTTCATTACTGACTTTGAAAAATAGGAAAGTAATATTCTGTAAACATTTAAATTTTTTTTCCTTTTTACCTTTTTATGGATGTATTGTTAAGTAGAAATCCATAAGGAGCTGAGTACAGTTTAAGTGAAATAGAGTGAAAATAGTATCGGAAATAAAGAAAATATTCCTTGCATCTTCATAAACTTTAATCATATTTGTTTTGCAATTTTATGTAAATTACTTACTTAAATATTTTTCCTATTTTTTGTGTGTTTTTACACAAATAGTGGATGAAATGTAATGATATTTTTGTTCTTTTTTAATTTTAATGAAATTTACATCTACAAAACAAACAAAATAAAATGAATTAACGAATTAAAATTGACTGAACAAAATGCTCTGTATTGAAAATGCTTTTATATGAAATTGTGGTTAGCCAGAGAGACAGACTGAGGTTGTCCTTTTAGGCTTTGTGAGTTTTTGCGTATAAAATATCATTAATGGCGTTAAAAATGCATATTAAAAGATGCCGGGTATATTAATTTTGTCATTTCGTTTGTAACTTTACGAAATATTTTATAAATGTATTTTCGGGATTCTCATTAGATCATTACATGATCTAGTCATGTCTGTCTGTTATCCAAGCACAGGTATGCTCTATTGCTGTTTTTGTTGGTGATGGAAATGCACATAATCGGTTCACATTCATTACTTTCTGAATATAATTTACAAATACAAATACATTAAATACATTAGCATTAAAATTTCTTATATAAAAATATCGAGTTAATCTCTTTGGCAAATAAGACCCACAATTGATTGCAATTGCTTTTGAATTAAACTTTCTTATTGCTGTACATAACCACAATTTCTATTATTTTATCTTATAAAGCAAATATTTGTGGAAAATTAAATAATCAACTTTGCAAAGTTTTGAATGTCTTTATTATAAAATATGTAATAAGATTTATTTATTTAATGCTTTTTATATACAAGTCTTAATTGAATAAATTATAGAGATTCTAGTAAAATTAATTAAATGGTTTTTGTTTTTGTTGTTTTATATTGTTTTCTATATGTATTTTTATACCCTCCACCACCATCAGTGGTGATAGAGGGTATATATAACTTTGTCATTCCGTGTGTAACACCAAGAAATATTCATCTGAGACCCAACAAAGTATATATATTCTGGGTCCTTATCAAATTCTGAGTCGATTTAGCTATGTCCGTCTGTCCGTCTGTCCGTCTGTCCGTCTGTCCGTCTGTCTGTGTAAAACACGCTCACGATAAAACGAAGCAATAGAGCTTAACCAAATTCACCCAAAATGTTCTTCATTTTCCTAAGTTGTTTGGTATTGCAAATGGGCAAAATCGGTTCACACCGGGAAAAGTTATGAATCAAAATTTAAAACAACCTCGGAAAAAAATAAGCATTTTTTACACATTCTGATGTAATTTTCTCGAAAACTATGCAAGATAATTCCATGGAAATCACCACACATTCGTTTCTGCACAAGATCTTGATCCCTGCTGAAAATTGCCAGAATCGGTCCATAATTTCATATACCTCCCATACAAAAGTACATATTCCCGGAAAATGGGTTTTTTGTTAATAACTTCTGCCACAATGTCGATATCTTCACAAAATTTTACAAATTAAAATCTTATGTCAATAGAATTCTTTCAGAGGAAAAATTTTATGGATCGGTCCATATTTGGACATAGCTCCCATACAAGGTCCCCTCCCGAAAATCACTTAAACGCACATAACTCATTACTAAATTAAGATACCGATATAAAATTTGGTATAAGTATTGCCCATATACATAGAAATGTTACTGTGAAATTTTTTTCCGATCGGTCCATAATTGGTCATAGCTCCCATACAAAGTCCCCTCCCGAAAATCACTTAAACGCGCATAACTCATTACTAAATTCAGATATCCATATAAAATTTGGTACAAGTATTGCCCATATGCATAGAAATGTTACTGTGAAATTTTTTTCCGATCGGTCCATAATTGGTCATAGCTCCCATACAAGGTCCCCTCCCGAAAATCACTTAAACGCGCATAACTCATTACTAAATTCAGATATCCATATAAAATTTGGTACAAGTATTGCCCATATGCATAGAAAAATTACTGTGAAATTTTTTTCCGATCGGTCCATAATTGGTCATAGCTCCCATACAAGGTCCCCTCCCGAAAATCACTTAAACGCGCATAACACATTACTAAATTAAGATATCCATATAAAATTTGGTATAAGTATTGCCCATGTGCATAGAAATATTACTGTGAAATTTTTTTCCGATCGGTCCATAATTGGTCATAGCTCCCATACAAGGTCCCCTCCCGAAAATCACTTAAACGCGCATAACTCATTACTTAATTAAGATACCGATATAAAATTTGGTATAAGTATTGCCCATATACATAGAAATGTTACTGTGAAATTTTTTTCCGATCGGTCCATAATTGGTCATAGCTCCCATACAAGGTCCCCTCCCGAAAATCACTTAAATTCGTATAACTCATTACTAAATTAAGATATCCATATAAAATTTGGTATAAGTATTGCCCATATGCATAGCAATATTACTGAAAATTTTTTTCCGATCGGTCCATAATTGGTCATAGCTCCCATACAAGGTCCCCTCCCGAAAATCCCTTAAACGCGCATAACTCATTACTAAATTAAGATATCAATATAAAATTTGGCACAAGTATTACTCATATGCACAGAAATATTACTGTGAAATTTTTTTCGATCGGTCCATAATTGGTCATAGCTCCCATACAAGGTCCCCTCCCGAAAATCACTTAAACGCGCATAACTCATTACTTAATTAAGATACCCATATGGTACAAATATTACTCATATGCACAGAAATATTACAGATAATTTTTTTTCCGATCGGTCCATAACTGGTCATAGCTCCCATACAAGGTCCTTTTCAGAAAAACACTTAAAGGCACATAACTCATTACCAAATAATGATATAAATAAATACTATTTTTGTTCATAAATACTATTTTGTAATGCAAAAAGCACTTAATGTTATTTCAAAAATTTTTCACGATCTATATTTGGTCATATCTCTCATACTAGGTCCTGCCCCTAAAAGCGTTTTAACCGTATTTAACTATTTGCATTATCAATTTGTGTAGAACAAAATTATATATATGTATGTATTTTTAAAATCCTTAAATCTTTCACACACATGCATACATGCAAATACGAGATATCGCTAAAGCATAAAAATTTAAATGAAAATGGCGTTTCTAATGTTCAATATATCTTGGAATTGTAGTAGATTTAAGCTGTTCAAATCTTGGGATTTTTCTATTTAAGACATGAGAAAACTTATTTCTACAAATATTTTATTAATTAGAAATGTATTAATACAAAAGTTGCTGGTGGAGGGTATTTAAGATTCGGCTCAGCCGAATATAGCACTCTAACTTGTTTTTTTTTGATTTTTCTTTGTAAAATATTCAACACTAATTTGCTAATTGAAACATTTAATAATAAATAACGAATTATAGGCAAAACACAATTATTTAAATACATACTTAGGTACATACATGTACATGTATTTGCATGCAAAAAAGGATGAACAATTTTGCACAAACACATGCTTAAAAGGGTTTTGCAAAAAAAGTAGGAAAATTTATTTAATTGAAATTAAGTCACAAAAAAGTTATTTTACACCTTTTATGCGAAATGCCTTTATCAAAATGAGTTTATAAATATATGTATATTTTCAAATTAATTAAATTTGTAAATAATCACATTAAACAAGTAAGAAAGTGTTGAAGGGAATGGTCGACCATTTGATGCGGTACACCACTTACCAGTATCTTTAAAATGTACAATACAATTACAAATTGTAATCTAACATAATTTACGAAGGACTATACGTACGTTATAGTGAAGAATTTCAGAGTCTTTGATGGGAATTGAACCCACAACCCAGTTAGTTAGCCAGTAATGAAAAACTATAGATTTTGATTATTACTATACAAAATCATATTTGTGTATATTCACTGCAATAAAAAAATATATTAAATTACTATAAAAAATCTCACTATTAAGTTTGAGTTAATATATACAATCAAACAAACACATAATTACTCACTCCATATCACAAGCTTACTTACTCGAACACCCATTTGAATTATGGTTAAAGCGATAATTTTATTTATAAATTATAATAGTAACATTGTTAAATACAGTATAAAAAGGATGAATATGAATAAAAGTTACAAGAAAACACATTTTTATTGATAGAAACGCCTCAATATACCCTGCAGTTCGACAAAGAGTCAATGCATCCGAAAAATACAGTGATTTGTACTAACGTCTAACCAACTGGTTGACTCTAATTCGTCTTTTGTCATGGATGTACTCTTTGTAAACGAGGGTGAGTATAATCGTCACTTTAGAGTTCCCTTTGTAAGCGAGAGTGGGTACACTTAAAAACAAACATAACCTTTTTGTCTGTCTCTTCGTACTCAATGGGGGAACGATTGACTTCCTAGTAGGACAAGCACATGATAAAATAGCTAGTTACCTAGACAGTAGGTGGCTAGGGCTAACCCTAAGTGATATGTTAAATAGGTAGTTCGGGACTGTCCGACCGAACTGCTGGGTAATTACATTTAATCTGACATTCTCTCACAATACTACATGTGTATGTATATATAATTATTACTCAGTAGTTCAAGTAGATTGATTTTAAAAAGCAATGGTCGTTTCTATCTTCCAACTCGAAGAAAGCTTCTTCAGATTTTTATATAAATTAAAATTTATATTTTCTATTTAAGCTGAGTAGTAGTTCTATCTAATTATCGTTCTGTCTAATTATTATTTTTTTTACAATATTCGCGAATATTCCAAGAACTTGATCCCTATTGCATCACATTTCCATTGTAATACTTACATTTGGAAATCATAAAATATCGTTATCCTTACCATAAAATGTTTTAGATTGATACTTATTCGGAGTATTTATAGAATTTAATTTACATCTATAGCACATTTTCAAAGGAAACTTATATACGTTCTGTAAGTCGCGCGTGTTTAAAAAGGGACAATTGTTAGTTTTAAAACTATAGGGCAAATGTGTGTAGTACAAGGCTATATTCAGCGTGTTTTTATTTTTTTGATTACACATGTAATTTGTTATAATTTGTGTTTTGCTGCTGGTTTCTCATTTTTTGTTGCTCTAGTTGCTGTCATTATTATTGCTGTTTTTGCAGTAATGTTTTATATTAATTAGAAGAAAAAGCAGTTTGTTTTTCCAAGTATAATTTCAATTTAAATAGATTCATATTTTATATGCATTTTTATCATGCTATTGTTTCTGTTTATTACATTATTCTAATTGTTTTCGTAATAAAATGATTTTTTCGACGAAATTTAATTAATTATTGTATGTAACAGATGTCAGTGGAAATTTTTTTAGCATTTTATAAATTTTTCGCTTTTTGAGCAGTATGTTTAAATACTTTTCTGAAAATTTATTATAAATCTATTCCAACTAATGTCATTAAAGAGTTATTAATAATTAATAATATATAAGTACTTAGGTATATATACTAAGTTCATATTTATAAAAAAAAAGTTGAAAATAATAGGTAAACTTAGGAAAATTATTTTAAATGTACTAGATATGACAATATTTTAATAAACACATCTTTTTACTTAAACATTTACAACCGGTATAATTTAAAAGTTAAAGTTTCCCACAGAACATTTTAAGCTGATTGTTTTAATGGTTAGAATATACTAAATATCAACATTGTCCCGTCATTATACCCACCATCAAAAAAGATGGGGGGTATATTGTTTTTGTCATTCCGTTTGTAACACATTGAAATAAGCGCCTAAGACCCATAAAAGTATATATATTCTGGGTCCTCATTAGTTTCTAAGACGATCTAGCCATGTCCGTCCGTCTGTCTGTCTGTCTGTCTGTTGAAAACACGATAGAGTCCAAATGGAAGTAGCTAGCGAGCTGAAATTTTGCACAGATACTTTTAGTTGATACAGTTTGTTTGGTATTGAAAATGGGCAATATCGGTAAAATGACTTCCCCTTCAGAAAATGACTTTATCGACCATAACTGGCTAAGAGAAGCATCAATAGCGCTGAAATTCGGCACAAACATGTTTTATGGGATCCTAAATCTTTTTTTAAAATTTTATAAGGATAGGCTCATAATTGACCCTACGCCTTATATAAAGTCCCCTTCAGAAAATGACTTTATCGACCATAACTGGCTAAGAGAAGCATCAATAGCGGTGAAATTCGGCACAGACATATTCTATGGGATCCTAAATCTCTTTGTGGAATTTTATAAGGAAAGGCCCATAATTGACCCTACCCCCTATAAAGTCCCCTTCAGAAAATGACTTTATCGCCCATAACTGGATAAGAGAAGCATCAATAGCGGTGAAATTCGGCACAAACATGTTTTATGGGAACATAAATCTCTTCGTAGAATTTTATAAGGATCGGTCCATAATTGACCCTACCCCCCATATAAAGTCCCCTTCAGAAAATGGCTTTGTCGCCCATAACTGGCTAAGAAAAGCATCAATAGCGATGAATTTCGGCACAAACACGTTTTATAAGAATTTAAATCTCTTCATAAATTTTGTAAGGATCGGTTCATAATTGACCCTACCCCCAATACAAGGTCCCCTTCAGAAAATGACTTTAATGCTCATATCTGACCTTAAGAAACTTATATACATATATATAGCAATAAAATTCGACATAAACAAGTTTTGTGCGAGCCAAAATTTCTTTATCAAATTTTATAAGGATCGGTCCTTAATTAGCCCTATCTCCCTTGTAAGGTTCCTTTCAGAAAATGACTTTAAAGCTCATTTCTAGCTTAAAACTGCGAGTACTGAGTACGACATGAACAATTTTCGTATTAGCTAAAATCTCCCACTAAATTTTATGAGGATCAGTCTGTAATGACCATACCCCCTATAAGATCCCCTTCAGAAAATGATTTTAAGGCTCATTACTGACTCAAAAATGCGATTACAGCAGTAAAATTCTACGTAAACAAGTTTTGTACTAGCCAAAAACTATTTATCACATTTTATGGGGATCGGTCTATAACTGACCCCACCCTCCATATAAGGTATGAAATTTCACATAAACAAGTTTTGTATGAGGCCCTTACTGGCTCAAAAATCGTTCTTATGTCCGTCCGTTGTAGAAGTATCGATCAATAATTGACTTATAGGGGCGCCTTTAACGCTCATTACTGGCATAAAAATACGGGTAGATATATACAATTCAACATAAGTGTTATGGGAACTGAAATCTTCCTACCGACATTGATGAAGATGGTTCGATAAATGACCACTCCAGTAAAATTACTGATCTCTCAATAGTTGCTTAAAATTACGACTTACGAACATAATTTATGTACGAAAGTTTATAAACATCGGTCTATAATTGACCCTTATATAAGATTTACTCCAGAGAATCACTTTAACGCTCATGTATGGCTCAAAAGTTCTTCCAAATTATGGTAGTTTCATAGGAACTGGAATTTTTCAACCGAATTTGATGAGGATCGGTCGATAACTAATCAAACACCCATTTTCGGTTTCCTTCAGATAATTACTTTAAGCCCCATGACTGAATTAAAGATACAAGTACAGCTACATTAGATACAAATAATTATTGTATAAACGGACAAGGATAGGTCCATAATTGAATCTACCCTCCATATAACCACTCTTACAAAAAACAGTTTACTGTTATAAATATTGGATCAAACAAAATTAATATTTTTAATTCGGAAGAGGACGGTCCATGCTTAAGCCCTTATTAAATTCCCTCTTCCAAATATTCCCCTGATGCTCATAATAATATCGACATATGATTCAACATAGATCGATAATATCAAAGTTTATTTATAAGGATGATTTGATGGTGGGTATATAAGATTCGGCATGGCCGAATATAATACTCTTACTTGTTACCTTTTGTAAATGAACATTTGAGAAAAATCTAACAGAATATGAGGAAAAATAAATTAAAAACTTTATTTTTCCAGCAATGTTATGTGTGGTCAGACAACTTTATTCATACGTAACAAACATACCCACATACTTGTGTATGTACATACATATTTATGTATGCACATATGTATGTATGTTTATAGTAAGTTGAAAACCTTTTACCATTATGTTTTTGAACTTTTTTTTTAATTTTCTTGGTTACAAACTCATACTTAAAATATTTAGTTTAAAATCCTTGTTAGGAGTTGTTTAAAGTGGATAAACCAAAACCATAACATAAAAAGTTCTAAATTGGTATAAACTACATATTTTAAATTTTATCGTGACTAGAGAGCGATGACAATTTTTTTTTAATGTTTATACTCTACACCACTATAGTGGGAAGGGTATTATGCATTTGTGCTGCTGTTTGTAACGCACAAAAATATTGGTCCTATACCTACCTTAAAGTATACCGATCGACTTAGAATCATTTTTTGAGTCGATTAACAGCCTGTTTTTCTAAAATGAAAATTTGTCTTCGTTCTTAAAAATAACGAACGAAATTGGCTTTACGTTTTTGTAACGAAAAAATATATTTTCATGTGAGTGGCAACGAAAGAGCTTTACAGCTTGTTTTTCTAAAATGAAAATTTGTCTTCGTTCTTAAAAATAACGAACGAAATTGGCTTTACGTTTTTGTAACGAAAAAATAAATTTTCATGTGAGTGACAACGAAAGAGCTTTATTTTTCCATATATTTTTGGTTTTTAGAAAATGAATTCGTTCGTAATAAACGAAAGAAATGTCAGAAATAGACGATAGGCAAAGGCCTTTCGTTTGCCCAAAAAACAACGAAAATTTTACCAAAATACGTAATAATATGTGGCCATTTGAACCAGAATGTAATTCGCAATACAAACCTTTAAATTTCTTGAGACATTGCATACAATTTTCATGTTGTTTTTAAAAAAACATTTTTTCATAATTTCAATTTTTTTCTAAAATTATTTTTATTTTGTTTATTTTTTAGGATTAACACCAAACACCTTATTACTACATGAAAAAATTTTTAAAAATTCAGAAATGAAATACGTAGGCAATAATGTTCTGTTACGATAGAAAAAGCTCATTTCATTTTAGACATTTTTAAACGAAAACTTTCAAATGTTTTATAAAAACCTAATTTTAAACTTGATCGTAATAAAATGAAATGTTCGTGTGAGAACTAAATTGTTTTAGAAAAACAGGCTGTTATTTTTCCATATATTTTTGGTTTTTAGAAAATGAATTCGTTCGCAATAAACGAATGAAAAGTCAGAAATAGACGATAGGCAAAGGCCTTTCGTTTGCCCATAAAACAACGAAAATTATACCAAAATACGAAATAATATGTGGCCACTTGAACCTGAATACAATTTGCAATACAAACCTTTAAATTTCTTGAGACATTGCATACAAGTTTCATGTTGTTTTCAAAAAAACATTTTTTATAATTTCAATTTTTTTTTTTGTAAAATTATTTTATTTTGGTTTATTTTTTTTGGGTTAACACCAAACACCTTATTACTACATGAAAAAATATTTAAAATTTCAGAAATGAAATACGTAGGCAATAATGTTCTGTTACGATAGAAAAAGCTAATTTCATTTTAGACATTTTTAAACGAAAACTTTCAAATGTTTTATAAAAACCTAATTTTAAACTTGATCGTAATAAAATGAAATGTTCGTGTGAGAACTAAATTGTTTTAAAAAAACAGGCTGTAAGACATGTCCGTCTGTCCGGCTGGCTGTCTATGTAAGCAAACCTTGTTCCCAAGGTACAATTTGCAATTTTCAAGATATTTTGATAAAATTTGAGCCATACGTGTTTTTCGTATAAAGATGAAGCTCATTGAAAATGGTTGAAATCGGTTCATTATTTAACTTAGCCACCATACAACCGGAACATCCGATTTGGGCTTTTTAGCTTATAACTTCGCCAAATATACTACTATTTCTCCAGAATTTAGCATAATTAAGTTTTAAATAACCATAAATGACACTGCCGTTTTTTGTTATGAATGGCCCTTACTTGATCCTAACCCCCATACAAATCCCCTTTTAAAAACTTCCAAAATTTATTTACAGCCACTAGTATCGCGATAAAATTCAGCGCAACTAACTTTTATACAAAAATACATTCCTGCAGATCTTATGAAGATCGGTCCATATTTGACCCTAACTTAAAAAAATAGTTTTTCATTAATAAATTGCTTAAATACATATCGGAATTAAGGTAAAATTCAACATTAAAGATCAGGTTTTAAGTAAAAATCTGATTTTGAGTAAAAATTTGATATTTTTGCAAAAATTATATTTTTAATGAAAAATTAGATTTTTAATTAAAAATCTGTTTTTTTTAGTGAAAAATCGGATTTTTATGTAAAAAATTAGATATTTGTAAAAAAATCACATTTTTTTAAAGAATGCTTTTAGTGAAGAATCGTATTGGAAAATTGGATTTTAAATTTTATTGAAAAATTAAAATTTTTGTAAAAAATTTAAATTGTAGTGATCTAGCAGATTATTAGTTCGCTCAACTATTCAGATACCAAAGCTGTATATGTTACGTCAAACTATAGTCAGTCATACATTATTCTCATACAAACTTGTAGAACAATTAAATAAATATACATAAAAACATTTTCGGAAATTTTTATTTATATATTTAAGAGTTATTAGTAGAATAAAAATGAATTTGTCAGTCATGTGTCTACTTTACAATGTCATAAAAATAACATATGTATTTATGATTGATATAAAAATATTAACTAAATTTGTATATATGACCCTGGAAAAGCACTTACTTTATAAGGAGAAATATCATTATGGATATTCACTTACCTTTTTAATATAATGTTAGAGGAACAACAACATTAACCTGGAATTTAGAGAGTAAACAAGTTAGAGTGCTATATTCGGCTGAGCCGAATCTTAAATACCCTCCACCAGCAACTTTTGTATTAATACATTTCTAATTAATAAAATATTTGTAGAAATAAGTTTTCTCATGTCTCAAATAGAAAAATTCCAAGATTTAAACAGCTTAAATCTACTACAATTCCAAGATTTATTGAACATTAGAAACGCCACTTTCATTTAAATTTTTATAGCGCCCTAAGATATGCTTTAGCGATATCTCGTATTTGCATGTATGCATGTGTGTGAAAGATTTAAGTATTTTAAAAATACATACATATATGTATATAATTTTGTTCTACACAAATTGATAATGCAAATAGTTAAATACGGTTAAAGCGCTTTTAGGGGCAGGACCTAGTATGAGAGATATGACAAAATATAGACCGATCGTGAAAAATTTTTGAAATAGCATTAAGTGCTTTTTGCATTACAAAATAGTATTTATGAACAAAAATAGTATTTATTTATATCATTATTTGGTAATGAGTTATGTGCCTTTAAGTGTTTTTTCTGAAAGGGACCTTGTATGGGAGCTATGATAAATTATGGATCGATAGGAAAACAATTTCACAGTAATATTTCTCTGTATAAGAGCAACATTTTTGCCAAACTTTATATGGATATCTTAATTTAGTAATGAGTTATGTGCGTTTAAGTGATTTTCGGGAGGGGACCTTGTATGGGAGCTATGACCAGTTATGGACCGATCGGAAAAAAAATTATCTGTAATATTTCTGTGCATATGAGTAATATTTGTACCATATGGGTATCTTAATTACGTAATGAGTTATGCGCGTTTAAGTGATTTTCGGGAGGGGACCTTGTATGGGAGCTATGACCAATTATGGACCGATCGAAAAAAATTTTCACAGTAATATTTCTGTGCATATGAGTAATACTAGTGCCAAATTTTATATTGATATCTTAATTTAGTAATGAGTTATGCGCGTTTAAGTGATTTTCGGGAGGGGACCTTGTATGGGAGCTATGACCAATTATGGACCGATCGGAAAAAAATTTCACAGTAATATTTCTATACATATGGGCAATACTTATACCAAATTTTATATGGATATCTTAATATAGTACTGAGTTATGTGCGTTTAAGTGATTTTCGGGAGGGGACCTTATATGGGAGCTATGACCAATTATGGACCGATCGGAAAAAATTTTCACAGTAACATTTCTGTGCATATGGGCAATACTTATACCAAATTTTATTTGGATATATTAATTTAGTAATGAGTTATGCGCGTTTAAGTGATTTTCGGGAGGGGACCTTGTATGGGAGCTATGATCAATTATGGACCGATCGGAAAAAAATTTCACAACAATATTTCTGTGCATATGAGTAATATTTGTACCAAATTTTATATGGATATCTTAATTTAGTAATGAGTTATGCGCGTTTAAGTGATTTTCGGGAGGGGACCTTGTATGGGAGCTATGTCCAATTATGGACCGATCCATAAAATTTTTCCTCTGAAAGAATTCTATAGACATAAGATTTTAATTTGTAAAATTTTGTGAAGATATCGACATTGTGGCGGAAGTTATTAACAAAAAACCCATTTTCCGGGAATATGTACTTTTGTATGGGAGGTATATGAAATTGTGGACCGATTCTGGCAATTTTCAGCAGGGATCAAGATCTTGTGCAGAAACGAATGTGTGGTGATTTCCATGGAATTATCTTGCATAGTTTTCGAGAAAACTACATCAGAATGTGTAAAAAATGCTTATTTTTTTCCGAGGTTGTTTTAAATTTTGATTCATAACTTTTCCCGGTGTGAACCGATTTTGCCCATTTGCAATACCAAACAACTTAGGAAAATGAAGAACATTTTGGGTGAATTTGGTTAAGCTCTATAGCTTCGTTTTATCGTGAGCGTGTTTTACACAGACAGACGGACAGACGGACATAGCTAAATCGACTCAGAATTTGATAAGGACCCAGAATATATATACTTTGTTGGGTCTCAGATGAATATTTCTTGGTGTTACACACGGAATGACAAAGTTATATATACCACTGATGGTGGTGGAGGGTATAAAAACAGTAATTATTTTTAAAATGCCTAAAAATATGCTTTACTTTTGAGCTTATAATTTATACTTTCATTTCAGTTATATTCTTGGAATATTCTCGAAGGAAAACGAATATGAATATTTCAAGGAAGTTGTGAACAAAATAGTTTTATTTTATAAAAAGTCAAACATATAAAAGGAGAACAATTA
Source organism: Lucilia sericata (assembly GCF_015586225.1). Lineage (NCBI taxonomy): Eukaryota > Metazoa > Arthropoda > Insecta > Diptera > Calliphoridae > Lucilia > Lucilia sericata. The sequence goes on along the minus strand of NW_023996080.1, from coordinate 2,922 downwards.
GTTAGTCTTCTTAAAATAGAAATTAGTTAGTCTTCTTAAGATAGAATAGAATAGGAATAGAAACGATTGAAAAATTATTCTTGGAATATTCTCGAAAAACTTAAGAAACTCAAAATTTTCAAAATTTTTTTTTAAACAAAAAATTCTTCTTCTAATGTCAATCAAGAGTGCTCTTACTATTTTCTTGTTATAGTGAATACCTTTATTATTACAATAAACTATACACAATATAAGTGATATTCCAGTTTTGATTTAAATCAAACCAATTGTTTTTATACCCTCCACCACCATCAGTGGTGATAGAGGGTATATATAACTTTGTCATTCCGTGTGTAACACCAAGAAATATTCATCTGAGACCCAACAAAGTATATATATTCTGGGTCCTTATGAAATTCTGAGTCGATTTAGCTATGTCCGTCTGTCCGTCCGTCCGTCCGTCCGTCCGTCTGTCTGTCTGTCTGTCTGTCTGTCTGTCTGTCTGTCTGTCTGTCTGTGTAAAACACGCTCACGTTAAAACGAAGCAATATAATTTAACTAAATTCACCCAAAATATTCATTATTATCCGGTACAGTTTGGTATTGAAAATGAGCAAAATCGGTTCACATCGGGAAAAGTTATGAATCAAAATTTAAAACAACCTCGAAAAAAATAAGCATTTTTGACACATTCTAATGTAATTTTCTCCAAAACTATGCAACATAATTCCATGAAAATCACCATACATTCGTTTCTACACAAGATCTTGATCCGTGCAGAAAATTGCCAGAATCGGTCCACAATTTCATATACCTCCCATACAAAAGTACATATTCCCGGAAAATGGGTTTTTCGTTAATAACTTCCATCACAATGTCGATATCTTCACAAAATTTTACAAATTAAAATCTTATGTCAATAGAATTCTTTCAGAGAAAAATTTTTTGGATCGGTCCATAATTGGACACAGCTCCCATACAAGGTCCCCTCCCGAAAATCACTTAAACGCGCATAACTCATTACTAAATTAAGATATCCATATAAAATTTGGTACAAGTATTGCCCATATGCATAGAAATATTGCTGTGAAAATTTTTTCCGATCGGTTCAAAATTAGTCATAGCTCCCATACAAGGTCCCCTCCCGAAAATCACTTAAATGCGCATAACTCATTACTAAATTAAGATATCCATACAAAATTTGGTATAAGTATTGCCCATATGCATAGAAATATTACTGTGAAAGTTTTTTCCGATCGGTCCATAATTGGTCATAGCTCCCATACAAGGTCCCCTCCCGAAAATCACTTAAACGCGCATAACTCATTACTAAATTAAGATATCCATATAAAATTTGGTATAAGTATTGCCCATATGCACAGAAATATTACTGTGAAAGTTTTTCCGATCGGTCCATAATTGGTCATAGCTCCCATACAAGGTCCCCTCCCGAAAATCACTTAAACGCGCATAACTCATTACTAAATTAAGATATCCATATAAAATTTGGTATTAGTATTGCCCATATGCATAGAAATATTACTGTGAAAGTTTTTTCCGATCGGTCCATAATTGGTCATAGCTCCCATACAAGGTCCCCTCCCGAAAATCACTTAAACGCGCATAAATCATTACTTAATTAAGATATCCATATAAAATTTGGTATAAAAATTGCCCACATGCATACAAATATTACTGTGAAAATTTTTTTGGATCGGTTCAAAATTGGTCATAGCTCCCATACGAGGTCCCCTCCCGAAAATCACTTAAACGCGCATAACTCATTACTGAATTAAGATATCCATACAAAATTTGGTATAAGTATTGACCATATGCATAAAAATATTACTGTGAAAGTTTGTTCCGATCGGTCCATAATTGGTCATAGCTCCCATACAAGGTCCCCTGCCGAAAATCACTTAAACGCGCATAAATCATTACTTAATTAAGATATCCATATAAAATTTGGTATAAAATTACCCATATACACAGAAATATTACTGTGAAAGTTTTTTTCCGATCGGTCCATAATTGGTCATAGCTCCCATACAAGGTACCCTCACGAAAATCACTTAAACGCGCATAACTCATTACCACATTAGGATATCCATATAAAGTTGGGCAGAAATATTGCTCATATACAGAGAAATATTACTGTGAAATTTTTTTCCGATCGGTCCATAATTGGTCATAGCTCCCATACAAGGTCCCCTCCCGAAAATCACTTAAACGCTCATAACTCATTACTAACTATAAAGTTTGGCAGAAGTATTGCTCATATACAGAGAAATATTACTTTGAAATTGTTTTCCTATCGGTCCATAATTGATCATAGCTGCTAATAAGGTGCCTTTCAGAAAACACTTAAAGGCACATAACTCATTAGCAAATAGTGATACCCATAAAATATTTGGCATTAATACTATTTTTGTACACATAAATGTTATTTCAAAATTTTTTCACGATTAGTCCAACCTTGGTCATAGCTCCCATACAAGGTTCCCTCCCGAAAATCACTTAAACCCACATAAGTCATTACCAAATATTGATATCCATACATTTAGCAAAATTATTGCTCTTATACACATAAATTACACTATAAAATTGTTTTACGATCGGTCCATATTTGGTCATAGCTCTCATACTAGGTCCCCTCCAGAAAATCACTTAAATGCACAATATTCATTACCAAATAATGATATAGATACAGAATTTTTGAAATTTTGTCTTTATATATAATTCGTCATAGCTCTCATACAAGGTCCTTTTACGAAAATCTCTTAAACGCACATTACTCATTACCAAATAAAGCAATTGATACAAAATTTTCCACAAATATTAGTTTTGTATACAAAAATTCTATTTCAAGATTTCTCACGATCGGCTCATAACATGGGTGCGGTCGGTCCCATACAAGGTTCCCTTCCGAAAATCACTTAAACA
>NW_023996079.1:0-60697 GCF_015586225.1 Lucilia sericata | reverse complement strand
ATATTCTGTGAGCCAAAGTGCTAGTCTAATGTTGTTTCATATATTAAGACAGATAAATGAATGTAACACATGTTTAAATAGTAAGTCAAAACAACTGACCCAAAAGTAAAAATTAATTTACGAAGTGCAAAGAGGCTAAAGTTATTGTAAAAGGTCGTAGGAGAAAATAATTAATAAAACTCTTTTAAATATTTTCCTAAGCAGATTTCGTAGTAAATATTTTTTTAAATCTAGAGCATCAAATGACTTTTCTGCAAATTAGTATGCTTACTAGTCTATGGATTAAATTTTCGACTAGCTTGCGATCTATTGTGTTTTTTATTTTTTGAATTTTTCTTAAATTAGCCTGTTGAATTGTGTATTGTCTATTCTATGGACAACTTAACAAAAGTTTATAATTTAAAATTTTTTAAAGTAAGAGTTCTACTGTTGGCTGTGTCGAATCTTTTAACAGACCCGCAGACAGAAAGACGGACGGGCATCTCTAAATAAAACAAGCAAGAAACTATAGTCGGGCGTGACCGACCATATGATACCCTACACCAATTTCGAGTATTATATGTGATTCATTTTCAAGAATAAAGCATTTATGTTGAATCTTACATAGGTTCAAAATAATGTCTGTTCATGTAAAGTTGTATTGTCGGGATTTATGTTAATATAAAACTTATTTGTGCCAAATTTCATTGTTATACTAGTGTTTATAAGTGAATTGTCAATTCAAATCATTTTCTCAAGGGGACTTTGTATGGGAGCTAGGGTCAAATAATGTCCGATCTTTACGAAAATCGACAGAGTTTTATATAAAACTATGTTTTGCCAATTTTTGTAGAGATAGAAAATCATTTAACATAATTATGAGGGCTAGGTGAAATAATGGACCGATTTCAATCATTTTCAATAAGTGCATGATCCAAATTTCTTCAAATTATCTCAAAAATTACGACCTGTAGAGTGCGCACAAGGTTTAAATGGACACACAGACAGACAGACGGACGGACAGACAGACGGACATAGCTTAATAGACTCAGGAAGTGATGCTGAGCCTATTGGTATACTTTAGGTGGGTGTAGGATCAATATTTTTGAGTGTTACAAACATCAGCACGAACGCATAATACCCTCCTCACTTTCATGGTGTAGGGTATAAATACATATATTGTATATGTCCACAAAATTATATTGTTGACACTACAAATGGAATGAGAAGCTTATAATGTACATATAACCTTATCTCAAAGGTGGGGTACGCGTAGATTTTCGATATCGAAAATATCTGAAAAAGTACAATTTATTCAATATTGAATTGTGTTTTTCATTTATTGTAAGACTTTTTTTATTCTTTACCTTAAATAATTTTAATTTTTAAATAATAATAACAATAATTAAACTTTTCTTAAAAATTTTATAACCCTATTAAAACTAAACCACATTAAGAACAGGATTTTTGTGAAAGAAAACATGTAATCACTTTTAATTTACATTCAATTTATTTAATTGAATCTTTTTATTTTGTTTAAAATAAGTTACATATAAATTGCATTGAGTACAAAAATATATAAAAACTAAAAGTCAAAGACACATTTAACAGTTTTCTATTACGGAACTTAAATCATCTGCTCAATGGCAGGAAAAAGTTTACATAACATTTTGAAATATTATTACAAAATACATATGAAAAAATAGAAAAGAAAGTAGGAAATATTATAGAGGTCAGATGCTTACATAACACAGAGGAAAATAATATAATGTTAGTGTGTATATCTTATCAGAATAGAGCAGTTTCCCTCTGCCCACAGAAAATCATATAAAAACCAAATAGTTTTTTTGTTCTTTTAGTATTATTCAACTTGTAATAGAGTAGAAAACATCTTTCTAAATTTTACTTTCGAACATTAAAATGACTATGTGCAGTATAAAATTGCATCTCTTAAAATTACTGCAGAAAAGGGAAAAAAATATATAAAAAAGGTACTTTAAGAAATATTGTATTTTATATATAAAATACGATACGTGCATAAGTGTGTAAGTAAGTATGTTTCTTTTCTAACAAATCAAATCGAAAAATAAAATAAAATATGGTAGTGAATCTTATTTCATTTTTATTTCCTTTTAGTTTATAATAGTATTGCCTTGAATTCAATAAGTATTAGTTTGTGTTGGGGAGTGTTTATACCCAGCAGTTTTAAAAGGAGTCATCATCGGGTCAACACAACCAGTTTGGTTTGTTGACCCGAAACTAGAAAAATTTACAGCTTGTATGAGAAGAATACTAGCTTCAATTGAGTCCACCTTAAGAGATCAAAAGTATAACTTCCTTTATAACTTAGGTGACCCAAAATAAACTAGAGAGTGACTTTAAAAGGATAGATAGTCGCTTTAAAATTGTCTTTCAAAGTGATAGTGTAAAGTGAAGTGGGATAATTATCTGTGCAAATCAATTGTTAATCACTAGATCGGGACATATACCACTTACTGCAGAGTATATGTATGTTGTGTATGTGTGTGTGTGTCTGTTTATACACTGGTGAGTCTATGATATGTTCGTATGTATGTTTTTATGTCTGAGAATTCATTTCACTCAATTTACTTAAGAATCAAAATCAGTAAAAATGTTTACTATTTACACAGATACTCACATACATACATATATAAACAAAGTTTTATATACATATTTATGCATTTATTTGGAAGAGTATATATGTTTGTATATTTGTTGTATATTTTAAAAGTTTATTGTTGCTGTAGTAAAATGTTGTAACAAACAGCAACTCTACTGCTGAGAAAACAAAAAAATAATGAAATGAGGAAACAGGAGGAAATTGATTTTTGAATTGTTTTTTTTTTTCTCTTCATTTTCATTTACTCTTTCTCTCCCGTCTGTATTGCATTCATCTGTAAGTAGAAGTGAAAATGTGTGTATTTTATTGCAAGATACAGCATGATGATGATGCAGTAAGTAAATTGTATCAAATTAATATTGTGTTTCGAAAGTAAAAATAAATTAAAAATAAAATCTATGTACATATTGAAGATAAATTGAACTACTTTAGATACTCAAATATATATAAACACACATATAGACACTCTTACATATCAGAAAAATAAATACTTGTAAACCAACACGATAATTGAAAATATTTTTGGACAAAAAAAAAAAAAAAATTAAAAAATATATAGCACAAAATTTATAAGGCTTCAAAAATCAATGCAAATAATAATTTTTATTTTCTATTTGAGTTGTCTAAAATAAACTAAAAATTTGATGAGTATGATAGTAAGTATTTGTAGAAATGATAAGTTTTACTTGTGTTTTATTGGTCAAACTAAATTATTTTTATTACTCAGTAATAATTTATTTACTTAGTGCTTGAAAATCATAAAAAATCACATTGCAGGATTTTTGTTGTAAATGTTTAAAATCAAGTCAAGAAAAATTTCAAGGCCAATAACGAGAAATCTCAATACGTCATTTAGTATGGACTCAGATAGTTTACCAAGGTGAAATAATGAATTATTTGGTTTTTGAACTTTTTGTGAATTATAAGTGAAAAATTTAAGTTTTAGTAAAAAAAGGTAAAATTTTAAAAGTAAATCTTTAGTGAAAAAAGGAAATTTTTAGTGAAAAATGGTATTTTTGGTGCAGAATCCAAAAAACTTCAACTTTAAGAACAAAATCGCAAAAAAACTTAAAAAATAGATCTTTTTACTTTCAAGTGCATCTTCAAATTAGGCGTATACTTAATATTTGAAATATCAATAATTCATTAAAACGTATACGTACAGGTGTCGTTAATAAAAGCAGGTTAATTTCACAATGTAAAACCTTCTACTTCTCTATGTAAAGAGCTACAACTTTGCCTTTAGAGAGTAAAATTCTAAACCATTTGCAAGATATGAACCTGACAAAATTATCACTTTTTAAAAAAAATCATAAAGAGGCCCCAAATCATTGAGGGACCATAAAAAGGATATGGCATTGGGCAAAACTGGGAGACAAGGCCCATATTTCCGTATATGGTTATATTATCATGACTTAAAAAATTACAAATTACAGTGTACTCCTAGTTTTGCTGAAAATCTGGTTTTTAGTGAAAAAGTGGAACTAAATAAATTAACTGGATCTTAACATTTATAGTAATAATTGTTTCTTTTTTAATTATTTTTTCACAAATTTTCTGTAACTATCAAAAAGACATCACTTAGATAATAAATATTTTAAAAGAATGACCAATGAATACTAAAGGTCACAAAAGTTGCTCACAATAGATCGCAACGATTTAAAAGTAAACTAAAATATTTTTCTAGCATATATTTTCAACACAAAAACCCACTTAAGTAATATCAATGCTGTGAATGTAGTAAAAATTTTAAATCTTCGATACCCACACCTAAACTCAAAACAAAATTAATGGGCTGGAGACACTCGAATACAAACACATACATATAAAGAAACGTAAGAATGAATTCTATGAATCTGTAACAAAATCCAAGAGTTACAGCAACCAGAAACCACAAATATTAAAGTTTGCAAAATAAACTAGCAAACAATGGTCTTTACAGGAGTAAAAGGTAGAGTTTTAGGAAATGGATACAAGTTAATGTAATATAACTTGTAGGTAATAGTGTCCCAGATTCTCTTTGCATGTCTGTCGATAAACAACAAGGGACATGCAAATTATTAACAAAACAAACACTAACACTGACCAGTCTAAAAAATGACACACATACAAACATTTCTATGTGTAAAGAAGGATTAGAATGTACTAAATACCTGAGAATTTGTAAATTTGACCAAATAAAATACAAAAATTACAGCTTGTAGAAAATGCATCTATTAACATGTATCATATACATATGTATGCATGTGCAAAATGCTCTTGTTATTGAGGTTTTTACATTGAAAATGAAAATATTTTTTTTGGGGAAAATACATGACACACAATTTGTAGAAAATCAAGTAATGTAGCAAAATGAATCAAGGATTAAGTGAAATAGACCAGACCAAATTTGTAGTGTTCTGTTCTATACTAGTGCAATTCAATTCAGTTCTAGTTCAGTTCTAGTTCAGTTCTAGTTCAGTTCTAGTTCAGTTCTAGTTCAGTTCTAGTTCAGTTCTAGTTCAGTTCTAGTTCAGTTCTAGTTCAGTTCTAGTTCAGTTCTAGTCCAGTTCTAGTTCAGTTCTAGTTCAGTTCTAGTTCAGTTCTAGTTCAGTTCTAGTTCAGTTCTAGTTCAGTTCTAGTTCAGTTCTGGTTCAGTTCTAGTTCAGTTCTAGTTCAGTTCTAGTTCAGTTCTAGTTCAGTTCAAGTTCAGTTCTAGTTCAGTTCTAGTTCAGTTCTAGTTCAGTTCTAGTTCAGTTCTAGTTCAGTTCTAGTTCAGTTCTAGTTCAGTTCTAGTTCAGTTCTAGTTCAGTTCTAGTTCAGTTCTAGTTCAGTTCTAGTTCAGTTCTAGTTCAGTTCTAGTTCAGTTCTAGTTCAGTTCTAGTTCAGTTCTAGTTCAGTTCTAGTTCAGTTCTAGTTCAGTTCTAGTTCAGTTCTAGTTCAGTTCTAGTTCAGTTCTAGTTCAGTTCTAGTTCAGTTCTAGTTCAGTTCTAGTTCAGTTCTAGTTCAGTTCTAGTTCAGTTCTAGTTCAGTTCTAGTTCAGTTTAGTTCAGTTCTAGTTCAGTTTCTAGTTCAGTTCTAGTTCAGTTCTAGTTCAGTTCTAGTTCAGTTCTAGTTCAGTTCTAGTTCAGTTCTAGTTCAGTTCTAGTTCAGTTCTAGTTCAGTTCTAGTTCAGTTCTAGTTCAGTTCTAGTTCAGTTCTAGTTCAGTTCTAGTTCAGTTCTAGTTCAGTTCTAGTTCAGTTCTAGTTCAGTTCTAGTTCAGTTCTAGTTCAGTTCTAGTTCAGTTCTAGTTCAGTTCTAGTTCAGTTCTAGTTCAGTTCTAGTTCAGTTCTAGTTCAGTTCTAGTTCAGTTCTAGTCAGTTCTAGTTCAGTTCTAGTTCAGTTCTAGTTCAGTTCTAGTTCAGTTCTAGTTCAGTTCTAGTTCAGTTCTAGTTCAGTTCTAGTTCAGTTCTAGTTCAGTTCTAGTTCAGTTCTAGTTCAGTTCTAGTTCAGTTCTAGTTCAGTTCTAGTTCAGTTCTAGTTCAGTTCTAGTTCAGTTCTAGTTCAGTTCTAGTTCAGTTCTAGTTCAGTTCTAGTTCAGTTCTAGTTCAGTTCTAGTTCAGTTCTAGTTCAGTTCTAGTTCAGTTCTGGTTCATGAGTTACATGAGCCGATCTAATATAATGTTTATTTATCCTTGTTTAAAGAATTTATGGCAAAAATCGTAAGGATAAAGATTAAGTATTATCAAGGAATAGTCCTTACTTTTTAGTACAAAATTCTGGCAAGGAGATTTGCCTCAGACAAGGGTATGTTGAAAGGTGTGCTGTAGGTATAGTTTTATATGTAGATGTTCACTGGTAATAAGCTAAAAAATATCAAGAACACATGTGCCACAAAAAATACACATATCCCTTATTTACTGCAAGATCGGACTAATTCAAAAAACTAATTTTTTGGTTAAACTGCACAAAGTTGTAGAGAAGTTGGGGTTTAGATTTGACGTTTAAAACGAGACTGAAAACAGATATTTTGCAAATAGACAAAACTACTCGTATTACCGTAATATGACACATATTTTCTAGTACTCAGTTCAAAAAAACCCGAATTATGGATTATGCCAGTCTTGTAGTAAATGAGCGATATGTACATCTAAATACCATAAAACCATTTGTATAGAATTGGTGAAAAAGAGGAAATTTAAAGTTGTAATACAACGTTATACAAAATTAGTTGTTGTAGAAAATAAAAAAGAACCTTCAATTTAACGGAAATAATTATATAAATCTTATTTCATGCTGCCTTTATTTATTATTAAATTGAATACCTTTCTATGATTGGCAATCCAATATCTATAAAATCCTTCACAACTTGTCTGGCTAATTTTAGCCAGAACATATTTAATGTAATTTACCATTAAACCCAACAAAAGACAAAACAACCACATTTTTTAATTTCCTGAAAAATGTCCTGAAACAAACAACCCCTAAACAACATTCCAATTGAATGACATTTTGATTTGACAATCAAGTGGATTGAACGACCGGACCATCTTCATCTACATTTACTTTCTCATCATCATCAGCTTGTTTATCTGTATCTTTCGATTTCGATTCATCGTTTAACTTTAACAAAACAGAAAACTGCTGTTTTAAACAACTAAAGTAGCTTGTCGTCTGTCATTCAATATGTGGGGTGTTTTCTTGTCATTGAATGATTTTCCTTTTATATGGTAATTTGTAATTTAACTCCTTTGTTTTACCTTTTTCTACAACACAATCATCAATTCAACTCATCGTTATGTATCTTCATTTACATTTCATTCAGGACTACAAGGTTCAAGATAGAAAAAAACATTCAAATTGATTTGACCATTTACATTCGTTTAGTTTGTATCTGCTGCTGCTAGCCAGACGTTATTCATCAATTAAGCCAATTTGCAAATATCTTTTTAATACGTAAATGAATTATGTCTACATAAAATATTTGAAAATGTCATTTGTATAGTTATAAAAACAAATGTGTTAAAAGTTATTTAAATAAGAAATAACAAAAAAGTGGACCAGACTTCAAATTATAAAACCAATTGTAGAACTGAACTAAAACAGAACTAGAACTGAACTAGAACTGAACCAGAACTGAACTAGAACTGAACTAGAACTGAACTAGAACTGAACTAGAACTGAACTAGAACTGAACTAGAACTGAACTAGAACTGAACTAGAACTGAACTAGAACTGAACTAGAACTGAACTAGAACTGAACTAGAACTGAACTAGAACTGAACTAGAACTGAACTAGAACTGAACTAGAACTGAACTAGAACTGAACTAGAACTGAACTAGAACTGAACTAGAACTGAACTAGAACTGAACTAGAAACTGAACTAGAACTGAACTAGAACTGAACTAGAACTGAACTAGAACTGAACTAGAACTGAACTAGAACTGAACTAGAACTGAACTAGAACTGAACTAGAACTGAACTAGAACTGAACTAGAACTGAACTAGAACTGAACTAGAACTGAACTAGAACTGAACTAGAACTGAACTAGAACTGAACTAGAACTGAACTAGAACTGAACTAGAACTGAACTAGAACTGAACTAGAACTGAACTAGAACTGAACTAGAACTGAACTAGAACTGAACTAGAACTGAACTAGAACTGAACTAGAAACTTAACTAGAACTGAACTAGAACATCGAAGTATTGATTATAGACCCACAAAACTATATATATTCTGGGTCCTTATTAAATTTTTAGACGATCTAGCCATGTCTGTCCGTCCGTCCGCCTGTCTGTATGTCTGTCTGTTGAAAGCACCATAGAGTCCGAACGGAAAGAGGTAGATAATTGAAAATTTCCCCAAATATTTCTTACAGCAATCAAGGATTGTTTGGTATTGAAAATGTGCAATATCGGTCCACGTTTTCGCATAGCCCCCACACAAATGGCCCACCGAAAAACAGATTTAGCAGTGATAACTGTTTTGAAAAGGAAGAGTATAGCGATGAAATTTAACATAAATAAGTTTTATATGAGCCAAATTCTCTCTATCAAATTTTATGAGGATCGATCCATAATTGACCCTACCCCTCATAGCGCTGAAATTCGATAAAATTAGTTTTCATACGAACAAAAATCTATCTACCGAATTTTATGAGAATCGGTACATAACTTACCCAACCCCCTTATAAAAGGTCCCCTCAGAAAATTACTGGCTTGAAAATAAGGGTATAGCGCTGAAATTAAAGCAATTGAAATTCGATATACAAAAGTAAGTTTCTTACAAGCCAAAATCTCTCTAACGAACTGCCCATATATGTTGTTGGTTTAAAAGTTGGAAAAAATATTTTGTTTATAAAAATTTATATTTTGTTAATCCGAAAGGATTCAAATATCAACCTAATGTTTATAGGGGAGCATTCCATTTACGGCATACGGTTTGATGGTGTGTATATAAGATTCGGCATAGTCGAATATAACACTATTACTTGTTTCTTTTTTACTTTTTCTTCTCTGTTAGTATTATTCTTTCATATGGTATTTTATATCTATCTACATTTGTTTCCAAAACTATTAAGTTTAAACCCTCCTCTTTAATTAAAATGATTAAATTTCTAATTGTATTAAAAAACTACATAGATTTATTTGATTTGTAAAAGTTTAACTTCTTTTTCTTTTCTTCTCTCTTCAACACAAATTAGTCTATTCAATCAACTGTCTGTTTGTCTAAAACATGTAAACGTTTGAAACACATATCATATGACTTGTCTATATATTTGATTTGTTATTTGTTTTTTTTTTAGTTATTTTATACAATTACAAGAAATAAAAGAAAAAGACAGTTAAAAAAGAAAACAAATCAAAATACAACCCAACTTTACCCTTGAAACAGAACACACAGACCTTTTCTGGGAGTGTTTGGTGTGTTTAGTTCTGATACACCTTTTGGCTATATGTATTTTATTCTATAAAAATGAATTTTGATCATCAACATGGTGTTGTAATTTAAAGGTAATTGGCTGTTTTTTTTAGTTTTATTTTAAAATATAAGAAAAATAAACAACAAAGTTCATAGATAACAATTTTTGCCAATCTACCTTTACTTTTCCTTCCTATTTTGCAGTTGCCAATAAATAATCACAGTTTATTGTAAAAATGAGAGTTTGTGGAAGTTGTCTAAAAGTGTGTGCAATGTAAATGTTTAAAATTAAATTACAATTTTATTATATTTTAATTTGATTATTTATATTACCATCATACATCCAGCCTTTGAGACTGTTGATAATTAGCTTGATTGTATTTAAGAAATAGACATTTTATGATTTCGTTTAAGAGAGCCACAATGAACGGCCTTAACTATGAGCTTTCGAAATAAGTTTGAAAGTTAACAGACATTTATGAATTTTCTGCAATGAGTAGTTAAGTTTTAACATGTTGTTTTAAGAAAAATTAAACATATTAAACTTAAAATGTTGGACGTTTATTGAGACTTAGGTATATTTAAAGTAAAGGCGTCAATGTACAAATGTCTGGAAGTATATTTATTTAGGGATAATGATATGAGACGTAAGTAGAAATAAGCAAGGAATATTTTAATATTCACAAACTAATTAACATTTACAAGGTAAATCTGTGTTAAACTGTATATGTGTTCATATGTATATGCATACTTGACATATTAGGGAGGCTAACCAAATTGTTTAAAATTTTTCTTAGTTACTCTGTGTAGTAAGATTGTGTAGAAGATTTAATATAATATAGTTGTGACAACTAAAAATATGATTAAGCTCAAATTTGATGTGGTAATTTTATAATGTTTGCCAGTTTAATAAGTATACATATGTACATAAGTATATTAAATATGTAGGAATCTATGTGTTAACTTATATACTCATACATACTATGTATGTATATATCTGGCTTTGAGCGGTATATACATGTATATATAGCTGTTATATATGCATGAGAAGGTAGGCAATTTGTAATTTTATTATGTATTTATAACGAAACGAAAATTAGCTACTTTAAGCGAATAAAAATGAAAGAGTTACATTATTAAATATGTAAACATTTAATAGCTAATTTAAGTTACAAGCAGCAACAACAGCAGCCATAGAACGTCAAATATGTATACTTTCAAAGGATAATTAAAGACTTAATTTTCAAAGAATTTATGTGTGGCGTAGACAACTTTAAATAAATATGAAAGTTTTTTTGTTTTAAAAAAGTCTCAAAGGGATAAAATACAATAAACTAGATTACTGTAAAGAACTTAAGTGATGGGAAGAAATATGCTAAATTTTAAATAAGGAATACTGAAAATTTTCAATAATTTTGTAAACGAGATTCCAATATAAAAAGGATTTAGAACAAAACAGCACGATCTTTATTAATCGATTTTAAGTTAAGAATCTGATTCAGAATTGGGATTTGGTTTCAGATGACATATAACCAACATTTGTATACTTTTCACCTTCGTGAGAAGAGTATATATAAGTTTGTCACACAGAAAAAACTAAAAATATGTTTCAATTATCAAAATAATTGTATCAAGCAAGTTTTGCACCTATCACCAAAATGATGATATCAATTATCAAATTTGTAAAAAAATTAAAAAAATACTTTTTTTTCCAAATAACGAATTAATCAGAACAATTAATATCAATAATTGAGACAAAATTTAAAATTGATTAATTCATTAATTGTATAAATTAAATATTTAATAAAAATAAAATCTAATTTTTATTAATTTATTAATCAAATGAATAAGTTTGTTTGGTAAAAAATGTATTAAAAACCAATTAAGTTGATGATTAAAACAATCAAATTATTAATTGATTACTCACAATGTTAAAGGAATGCTTGGCCTTTAACAATGCGTTGAGCATTTACAAAAATATCACTTTATTATCAAATTTGAACATATAAAGTGTTTTATAAATTGTCAGGAAACTTGAATATTATATGCCTAAAATCGTATTGACTATTTAAGAATTATAAACATTGTTAGCATAAGAAATCAAAATAAAATATAAAAAAAAAACTAAAATAGAAAAGTTGGCCAGAAAATTTTTTTCAATCAATTAAAAAAGTAATTGAATCAATTAAAAATTTTATCAAATTTGTAAACTTAGGTTTAAACAACGAGATAATTAAGACAAATAAAAAATTGCTTAAATTAAAATTAAAGAAAGAGAAAAACATGTTAATTGAAAATAAACTACTGATAATTTTTTCTGTGCATTTCGTTTGTATTTTCCACAATATATTTTTCCGACCCTATAAAGTATATACATATATTCTGAATCCTTTTATATAGCAGAGTCGATTAAGCCATGCCCGTCTGTCTGTCTGTCTTTTGAAATCAATTTTCTAAATACCCCACAAAACATCAGAATCCAAATCTTCAATATTTCTAACAGGCATGCATTCCAGAAGTTTTCTATTTAAAGTTACCAAAATCCGTCTATAAATAACGGAGATATGAGCAAAATCCGAGACAACATTAAAATTTAAAAAAAAAAAAAAATTTTGTATGCTTTGACAAAAAAGGAACAACAACATTGCTAATTGGAAAAAATGGTTACGGTTTTATTGCCTTGCGTATTTTGTTTTTTTTTTTTTTTTTTTTTCTTTCGGCGTTTTTGTTTCTGGATCCTTATAGATAACGGAGTCGATTAAGCCATGTCCGTCTGTCTGTTGAAATCAATTTTGTGAAGACTTCAGATGTCTTTGCCATATAAATCTTCGATAATTCTATCTGACAAGCTTTCAAGAAGTTTCCTATTTAAAATTAGTAAAATCAAACCATAAATAACGGATTTATGAGCAAAAATCCAAGACAACCTCTGAAAATTTCGTCAAAAGTTTGGTATATACAACTACAACGTTCAGACGCTTTTTTGTGACAGTAACAACAAAATCAACTTTTAGTATTTGGGTTTGGATATTATAACCAAAGTGTTTTGAGATAACTGAAGACATACCTCTTAACAATCAATTGCAACTTAGTGATAAAGCGTTCAAACTTTCAATGATCTTAATATAAACCACAAACTATTATCGCTCATATATGTCACTCAATATGGAATTGAGACACTTTTGTTATAACTGATCACAACTCAAAATAAAGATCGACAATAACTTGATCAAACAGATCATTTACATGAAAAATTAATAAAATAATATGAATTATAAAAAGAGCAATTCTGATAATAATAGACGTTAACAGAAAATAAAGGGAACATAAATAGAAAATTTAATTTGCGATCATACATTTTTTTCGAAATATCGATTTTTCTACAGGAAAAACCTAAAATCTGAATAACTAAATAATAAACATTATAATTCCACACATATCCGAGCAAATTAGTGTAGTACTGTTTATGATTAGTTATATTTCTGAGCAAACCTCGATATTAAATTGGCGAATAAATTAAACTCTAAGAAAAAAACCCAGTTAACCTACAATTATATTTTTGATAAAAAATATCTACATTCTAAACAAAAACATCGGAAGCAATTTATTAAATAAACAGAGCCCCAAAAATAATAATAATAATAACACAATGTGTTTCAATTTGTACATCATCAAAAGTACTTTTAGTGGTTGTTACTTTTACTATAAAACTTTATTACTTGGAAATTAGTATTTTTAATATTTTTGAAAAGTTTTTATATTCTAAGAAAAACAACAATTAACACTTCCGTTTTCATAGCAATAAATTTCTTTCCAAATATTAAGCAGCAAAATAATTTCCTCTCAAAGATTAATTTTTCCTATTAAAATATTCTTTGCAATATATTGATAAAAATAATATTTATAGTTATTTTATATAGCTGCTACAAATATACATTTATCTTAATTATAGTTGAAAATTCAATACATAATAAAATATGATAAGTAAAATTATTTTTGTAAAGTGTACAACTGGTTTAATTATGAAATCAAATGATGTTTTCCTTTATCCAAACAAAAGACCTTTTTTAAAACTATTATTTTTTTCTAAGAACCTGTCAGTACAAACAGGACTTACAATCACTCATAAATACACACTTAAATCATTTCCTTTTCTTTCTAATATAACTTCATTATCCACAAACAATTACTCGAATGGGGTGGAAGGGGATATCCCTAGAGAAACCTTACAATTGTTTTAATACTCTCAGTATCTCAGTCATTAATCCCTTTTGCTAAGTGCTCAACAAAAACAACAACAATGACATCAACAATAATAAAACACTACAAGGATTTTATTCCGACGCCATTGTAAATCCTTTAAAGGTCCTTTTAAGCCCCTTAAACTAACAGGCAGTAAATACAGCCTTTGGTAACTAAATCTAATGAAAGTTAAGGACAAAAGCCGCCAGCAAATGACAGTAATTTATAAAATCGAAAATCGTAAATTGTAATGAAATTTCGATTTAGTATTTATTTACGATTTAATAATATACACACACATTTGGCATTTGCAAGAGTAATAATGAAAACAACTAAAAGTAACATAAACTTTTGGAGTCCTTTATGATAAAGGTGATGACGGTTTTTATCAAAAAGGAAACAACAAAAAGAGATTTAGATTTATTAAAAGTGTTGGGTAACATTTGTTGAAATTTTATTACAATTTCGAAAATTATTGCTTTATTTTATCAAAATATTAAGAATATAAAGGAGTAACTTGTACTTTATTAACATACAATAAGCATATTTGAGAAAAATGTATAAACATAAAAGTTTTCATTTTTCACATGGAGCATTTATATAACATTTATAACCTTCACCATAATAAACCTAAACCAGAACTGAACTAGAACTGAACTAGAACTGAACTAGAACTGAACTAGAACTGAGCTAGAACTGAACTAGAACTGAACTAGAACTGAGCTAGAACTGAACTAGAACTGAACTAGAACTGAACTAGAACTGAACTAGAACTGAACTAGAACTGAACTAGAACTGAACTAGAACTGAACTAGAACTGAACTAGAACTGAACTAGAACTGAACTAGAACTGAACTAGAACTGAACTAGAACTGAAAGAACTGAACTAGAACTAGAACTGAACTAGACTGAACTAGAACTAGAACTGAACTAGAACTGAACTAGAACTGAACTAGAACTGAACTAGAACTGAACTAGAACTGAACTAGAACTGAACTAGAACTGAACTAGAACTGAACTAGAACTGAACTAGAACTGAACTAGAACTGAACTAGAACTGAGCTAGAACTGAACTAGAACTGAACTAGAACTGAGCTAACTGAACTAGAACTGAACTAGAACTGAACTAGAACTGAACTAGAACTGAACTAGAACTGACTAGAACTAGAACTGAACTAGAACTGAACTAGAACTGAACTAGAACTGAACTAGAACTGAACTAGAACTGAACTAGAACTGAACTAGAACTGAACTAGAACTGAACTAGAACTGAACTAGAACTGAACTAGAACTGAACTAGAACTGAACTAGAACTGAACTAGAAACTGAACTAGAACTGAACTAGAACTGAACTAGAACTGAACTAGAACTGAACTAGAACTGAACTAGAACTGACTAGAACTGAACTAGAACTGAACTAGAACTGAACTAGAACTGAACTAGAACTGAACTAGAACTGAACTAGAACTGAACTATGAACTGAACTATGAACTGAACTAGAACTGAACTAGAACTGAACTAGAACTGAACTAGAACTGAACTAGAACTGAACTAGAACTGAACTAGAACTGAACTAGAACTGAACTAGAACTGAACTAGAACTGAACTAGACTGAACTAGAACTGAACTAGAACTGAACTAGAACTGAACTAGAACTGAACTAGAACTGAACTAGAACTGAACTAGAACTGAACTAGAACTGAACTAGAACTGAACTAGAACTGAACTAGAACTGAACTAGAACTGAACCTAGAACTGAACTAGAACTGAACTGAACTAGAACTGAACTAGAACTGAACTAGAACTGAACTAGAACTGAACTAGAACTGAACTGAACTAGAACTGAACTAGAACTGAACTAGAACTGAACTAGAACTGAACTAGAACTGAACTAGAACTGAACTAGAACTGAACTAGAACTGAACTAGGACTGAACTAGAAATGAACTGGTGCTATTTTAAGAACAAACCGCTTTAATCCATATGCAATGAAATAGCCATATATTATAATATACACATTTTAATGGATTCTTAAATCCACAGACATATCGTGAGCTAAAATTCAAATATTAAAAAAACATTATATTTTCTTTTCAAGTTACATCAAATTATTTAATTATTGAATTTCAGTTTACGCCCTTTTAGATTTTTACTAACGTAATGTCCATACTAAATATAAACCATCTAAGGCATGCTTATATACAAACATAAATACATACATATTGCTGTGATTACATATCAACATAATTGCGAAACCCTTTAGATAATAGTACCCTTGAGCCTTTAAAGAATCCAGAGACAAATACTCACACGCATAATGTTTGAACATATGTCTGTCGTTATCTTCGCACAAACTCTGCAACTCTCTAAATAATCATGTTCCACTTGCTAACACTCCAACACTTTGTAATAGTATTACTTGTAACAGCAGTAGCAATACTATATGCGACCGTTAAAATTCTAAGGGTATGGTCACGTGTTATGTAAATATACAAACATACATATACTCATGCATTGGATGAACGAAACACATACTTATGTACAAACTCTTATACGAAAACTAACCCTTTTTCTCTAAACAATTTAAAAAGGCAACTTAAGAATTGTAGAACATTTTTATACAGATTTTGTTCAGTTTACAGAGAATAAAACAAGAAAAGATACACAATCTGTAAACAAAATATAGCTTTGTATGTATGTATATGGAGCAAAATTATCTATTGGTTTTTATATGCAAGTAACTAAATAACAACAATAACAAAATTGTAAATCGTTTTAGGCTTATCTTAAGTAGAGTATAATGTTTATTGTTTTTATATAAGATATCGTCTATGGTTTGTCTTTAATAACAAAAAATATAGACAAAGAACCTATTATATAAAAATATAAAAAAATATTAAACAAAAATCACAAAAGTGAATAAAAACTAAATTAATGAGCCACGATAAAAATAAACATTAAAAAATTGATAAAAAAAATTATGTTTGGAAAAATTTTAATTTTTAAATGAAATAATTTGTATAAAGGATGGATATATAAAGGATAAACTGTATTGAAAAACAATTAGCAGCAATTTTTCGAAAACTAGAATTGAACTGGAACTGAACTAAATTTGAATTAGAAACGACCCAGAACATCATTGCAAAATATTTTCTCTGCACCTTTTATAAAGTTAAAAATAACCAACAGTTCTTAAAAAGTGAGCCTATATTTATACTAAAATGTTAAAATTCTTATTTGATACCATGGTATCATAACTCTGTCTTCTATTTTATATTTATATGGATAATAATTTAATAGAAATTCAAATAAACTTATTATTAATGCATTAATTCTCTTAACATTCCCAACAGCTTTATAAATCTACTTAAGAAATTTGAATGTCTAATTAAGTCTCCTAAGCATTTCATCTTTATCTAGGTAATTTCCAAGAAAATTAAACTATTTAATGATAATCAAAATCAAAGCATTGATAAAATAATTTTGTTTTCTGAATAAGTACTTTAAGAAAAGCAAAAAGAAATTGTTTTTAAAACAAATAAATCCCTCAGGTCAGACAACGGCAACAACAACAACAACTATAATAACAATAATAATACTAAAGTTTTCAACTAATCTTACAAGGAATCTAAATTAATTTAAATTTGTTCCAAGTAATTGAAAATTTGTCTCAATAGAAACATTAAGAAGACCATTTGAATCTTATACAATCAATATCATAAAAGCATTTACAAAGAAAACATTAAACTAAATAACAAAACTTACTTGGAATTAAGAAATCAAAAGAAACTTAAAGAATAGATTGTAATAAAAGTGGCAAAAAAATCAAAAAAAAAAGAAACACTACTTAATAAGAGAGTATAATAAAAGTAAACAAGCCAACAAGAAAATGTTGAAAAAATCTAATAAGATAACAATTTTGACAAGTGTCAGTTTAGTTTTATTTGTCTAATAAAAAAACCTTCAATCAATTGATTTTCAACAAATACACACAAACACATAACATAAAGACGTACATACATATTTCCACATTATCCTCAAAATAAAAAACAACTTGCTTTGTGTTGTTGGTGCAAATGCTTAAGATTTTGCCTTTTTGCTGTAGTTTCTTAGATATTAAACTAGGTGTGCATGTCTGAGTTTTCTCCCTAAATTTCAAATGTATTCTAACACAACTTCTAGCAGACGCATATACAGTAATGGTCAATTTTATGTAGTTATGCGTTGCGATAACTATCATCTAAGAAAATTCTATCAATTTTTTGCGACACATGTTTTAACATGTTAAAGCAAACACATTTCACACACAGCTGGTATAAGGATAAAATAACACCACAAAAATTTTGCTTTTGTTGTTGTTTTTTACGACGACAACAAGCAAAAATATCTATAACAACAATAAACGCTGTGTAAATTGTTTTGGTGTTGATGTTATGTTTATTTTAAGTTTTTTTTTATCCCTCCTGTTGACGATTTAGGAAATCCTATTGATCGACCATGAAGATCTAATCTCATATGTTTACAACTATTTAGAACATTTTGATATCTACAAACATACTTGGCTTTATATACTATATAGTAAAACACTTACATACATACTTATTTACTAAAACCACGGTGGAACTTAAAAAAAGTATTTGGGTTATACTTAGTTCTGTTCTTGTTCTAGTTCTGTTCTAGTTCTGTTATAGTTCTGTTCTAGTTCTGTTATAGTTCTGTTCTAGTTCTGTTCTAGTTCTGTTCTAGTTCTGTTCTAGTTCTGTTCTAGTTCTGTTCTAGTTCTGTTGTTCTAGTTCTGTTCTAGTTCTGTTCTAGTTCTGTTCTAGTTCTGTTCTAGTTCTGTTCTAGTTCTGTTCTAGTTCTGTTCTAGTTCTGTTCTAGTTCTGTTCTAGTTCTGTTCTAGTTCTGTTCTAGTTCTGTTCTAGTTCTGTTCTAGTTCTGTTCTAGTTCTGTTCTAGTTCTGTTCTAGTTCTGTTCTGTTCTAGTTCTGTTCTAGTTCTGTTCTAGTTCTGTTCTAGTTCTGTTCTAGTTCTGTTCTAGTTCTGTTCTAGTTCTGTTCTAGTTCTGTTCTAGTTCTGTTCTAGTTCTGTTCTAGTTCTGTTCTAGTTCTGTTCTAGTTCTGTTCTAGTTCTAGTTCTGTTCTAGTTCTGTTCTAGTTCTGTTCTAGTTCTGTTCTAGTTCTGTTCTAGTTCTGTTCTAGTTCTGTTCTAGTTCTAGTTCTGTTCTAGTTCTGTTCTAGTTCTGTTCTAGTTCTGTTCTAGTTCTGTTCTAGTTCTGTTCTGTTCTAGTTCTGTTCTAGTTCTGTTCTGTTCTAGTTCTGTTCTAGTTCTGTTCTAGTTCTGTTCTAGTTCTGTTCTAGTTCTGTTCTAGTTCTGTTCTAGTTCTGTTCTAGTTCTGTTCTAGTTCTGTTCTAGTTCTGTTCTAGTTCTGTTCTAGTTCTGTTCTAGTTCTGTTCTAGTTCTGTTCTAGTTCTGTTCTAGTTCTGTTCTAGTTCTGTTCTAGTTCTGTTCTAGTTCTGTTCTAGTTTGTTCTAGTTCTGTTCTAGTTCTGTTCTAGTTCTGTTCTAGTTCTGTTCTAGTTCTGTTCTAGTTCTGTTCTAGTTCTGTTCTAGTTCTGTTCTAGTTCTGTTCTAGTTCTGTTCTAGTTCTGTTCTAGTTCTGTTCTGTTCTGTTCTAGTTCTGTTCTAGTTCTGTTCTGTTCTGTTCTGTTCTGTTCTGTTCTGTTCTGTTCTAGTTCTGTTCTAGTTCTATTCTAGTTTTATTCTAGTTCTATTCTACTTCTGTTCTAGTTCTGTTCTAGTTCTGTTCTAGTTCTGTTCTAGTTCTGTTCTAGTTCTGTTCTAGTTCTGTTCTACTTCTGTTCTGATTATATTATCTTTCATTTGCCCACAGTTAATACCGCAAAATAAATGGTAGTAGCTAAAATGTTTTCTATTTTCCTTTCTTTAGCTTTAGTACTTACATTTTGGTCATTTCGGTTTTAGTTAAATTGTTGAAAGGATGTTTGTAAATTGAAACCTCATACGCAAACTGAACGCAATGTTACAACAAAGAGTCCAGAGAAAAGACAGAGATGGTGGGGTCTTCGAATCGAATGGTTGCTACTCATTCAATTGTTTGTTTTGCATTTGAATGTGAAATCAATTTGTATTTCTAAACGACCACACATTACTGAAGTCTGTCCGCCTTCTTTTGGAACATCATCCCTATTAACTAGTTAAATCAATCGCTTTCATACAATTTTCCACCCTGGAGTCTAATTCAGTAAAACGTGAATGAGTGCAAGTTTGAGTCAAACAAGTATAAATATAATTTTATTTATGTGGATTTGTGAGTATGTGTGGGAGAA
Organism: Lucilia sericata; assembly: GCF_015586225.1. Taxonomy (NCBI): domain Eukaryota; kingdom Metazoa; phylum Arthropoda; class Insecta; order Diptera; family Calliphoridae; genus Lucilia; species Lucilia sericata. The sequence goes on along the minus strand of NW_023996079.1, from coordinate 40,604 downwards.
TAGATGTTTGTTGCTGTATTTGTTTATTCTTTTAAACTAGTAGAGCAGCGATATTAGTAGTAGGATACTAGTGGTTTGTATTATTATTGTACTAGCTGTCGTTGATAGTCTAAACTTAGTCAGTAAAAGTAAACGGGAGGGTATTAATGTGTTGGCTGTGATTACACACGTGCTGGGCAACAAATAGATTTTATATAAATTTGTGTCTAAGTATTCTTGTATCTATCTTTATGTGTCTGCTGTAGATAAACTTGTGAAACAATTGTGTACTTTGTCGATGTGTTATCAATATTGTTTGTTTGGCCTTGTTGTTGCCTTTTTATTAGTAAACATTTATGTATAAACTTCATCCTCCTACCAATATTTTGTTTCATGACTGTAAGTGCAATTGAAAACATATATATACGTGAATGTGTCTCTGTGTAGTTTGATTTATTGCAGCCGATGCACAAGATTATTATGTAGAATTGATTGTTAGGCATGAATCAATATATCATGGTTTCATCTTACAGCTTACAAACGAATAAATCAATGAAATTGTATTTGAGTGTTTGACTGCATGTGCGTCTCTAAATTAGTTTAGTATTTATTGTTGTGCTATTCGTTTGTACTAATTGGAAATTTAAATTTAAACTCGGTCTGCTTAACTACACATAAATATTTAAAATGTAAAAGCCAATAACAACAGATATCATACTATTAAATGCCAAATATTAAAATACTTTACCCCAAAAAACATACACACATACATATATTTTTATTATTCTGTTTGTATATTTATTTTAACACAACCATTGTTGCGGAAACGGATGTGCGTTTAAAAATTGCCGGAAAAACTTTATTGTCTTTAGTATGCGTTTGAAATGTCTATTTTAATAGGGATATTAAATATTTGATTGTAGATAATAACTTTTAACTATTTTGCTAAAAGCTAATCAAGTTAAATTTAATTTGTTTAAGATCAACCTAAAATAACCTTAAATTAAGGCCCATAATCTCGTTTTCGGTTATCGTTTAACCGGTAGATATTCTGCCGGTTAAAATATATTTTGTATGAAAACTGTCAAAATATCGTTTCGATAAAAAATAACAAGACATTGAGAAAATGGGGGTAAATCTTTTTATTAAATATTGTTTTATTCATATTTGAAGTTGACTGTTACTCCAACCGTGGGCGTATAGATAAATTTTAATTGTATATTAATTAACAACTACATATCTGTTAAATATATTAATCATACGCATCGTTTTCAATGTTAACATAAAAATATTGATTTTAGTTCTAGTTCAGTTCTAGTTCAGTTCTAGTTCAGTTCTAGTTCAGTTCTAGTTCAGTTCTAGTTCAGTTCTAGTTCAGTTCTAGTTCAGTTCTAGTTCAGTTCTAGTTCTGTTTCTAGTTCGTTCTAGTTCTATTCTAGTTCAGTTCTAGTTCAGTTCTAGTTCAGTTCTAGTTCAGTTCTAGTTCAGTTCTAGTTCAGTTCTAGTTCAGTTCTAGTTCAGTTCTAGTTCAGTTCTAGTTCAGTTCTAGTTCAGTTCTAGTTCAGTTCTAGTTCAGTTCTAGTTCAGTTCTAGTTCAGTTCTAGTTCAGTTCTAGTTCAGTTCTAGTTCAGTTCTAGTTCAGTTCTAGTTCAGTTCTAGTTCAGTTCTAGTTCAGTTCTAGTTCAGTTCTAGTTCAGTTCTAGTTCAGTTCTAGTTCAGTTCTAGTTCAGTTCTAGTTCAGTTCTAGTTCAGTTCTAGTTCAGTTCTAGTTCAGTTCTAGTTCAGTTCTAGTTCAGTTCTAGTTCAGTTCTAGTTCAGTTCTAGTTCAGTTCTAGTTCAGTTCTAGTTCAGTTCTAGTTCAGTTCTAGTTCAGTTCTAGTTCAGTTCTAGTTCAGTTCTAGTTCAGTTCTAGTTCAGTTCTAGTTCAGTTCTAGTTCAGTTCTAGTTCAGTTCTAGTTCAGTTCTAGTTCAGTTCTAGTTCAGTTCTAGTTCAGTTCTAGTTCAGTTCTAGTTCAGTTCTAGTTCAGTTCTAGTTCAGTTCTAGTTCAGTTCTAGTTCAGTTCTAGTTCAGTTCTAGTTCAGTTCTAGTTCAGTTCTAGTTCAGTTCTAGTTCAGTTCTAGTTCAGTTCTAGTTCAGTTCTAGTTCAGTTCTAGTTCAGTTCTAGTTCAGTTCTAGTTCAGTTCTAGTTCAGTTCTAGTTCAGTTCTAGTTCAGTTCTCAGTTTCTAGTTCAGTTCTAGTTCAGTTCTAGTTCAGTTCTAGTTCAGTTCTAGTTCAGTTCTAGTTCAGTTCTAGTTCAGTTCTAGTTCAGTTCTAGTTCAGTTCTAGTTCAGTTCTAGTTCAGTTCTAGTTCAGTTCTAGTTCAGTTCTAGTTCAGTTCTAGTTTAGTTCTAGTACAATTTACTTTTATGAACATCCTGTATGCGTGTATACTCCATAATTTTTCTATTGATATCATCAACATCATTTGTTTCGTTTCTTTTATTTTCAACTTATTGTTGTAGTTTTTATAATTGTTGGTAATAATAATAATATGCCGTCACTCATTCCCTCTCTATAGCTGTTGATGATAATTTGTTTTTATTTTAAATAGTTTGGGTTCATACAGCAAATAAAACGTATGTTGTTCGTTCAATTTTATAATTAGCACAAATTCAACCAATTTTCCACATTCTTTTATTGTATTTATGTGCATATATGAACATACATATGTATTTGTATAACACATACTTATAACTTTGTATGTGGATGGCTATGGAAAATACCAAAAACAACAGCATCAACAACAAAAAGCATTAACCTGTCATTTTAAAGAGCAACCAATGTTTATATGACCTCTTTATGGTTTCACTCTCTGTCCCCTTTTTAAGCACTACTCTACAACAAGTATGATGGAATTTGTTGCAGTTGTTGCTGTTGCTACTGCTGTTATTTGTATTTGGTTACGTTCATACAAATTTATATAATGCACATACGGACATTATGTATATGTATGTTTGTTTATATCTGTTTGTATGTTCTCTACATATATTGGCTTTTTGATATTTCAACTGTATGTATAATTGTAGATTATTACTGCTTTTGTTAGTGTACATTTCCCGAATGTTGAATATTGTCCAATTTTAATGACCTTGCAACACAATGTAAATATTCATTCACATCACAAAGTGTTATAATGAGTTTGAAACCTCTGATTTACACGACTTAAACAAATTTCAAGCAACAGTTGTAAATATTTGTTTGGGCTTATTTGTTAAATATTTTTATGAAAGGGATTTTTTTTTGTTCAGTTTAATATTATATGATTGTTTTGTGAAAGTAACACTTTCGTTGTGAACTAATTTCTAGGTATTTGAACTCACAGAAATTTTGTGGTTTAGTTGATGGAGAAGATGTTCCTGGGTAATTTATTGAAGAGAAAGGTTTATGTAAATTTTTGATTTTTGAAGAATCATTTGAATTGCTAAATAACGTAATACTAATATACATATTTCAATTAAAATGATCACTAGTTATATAATGTGATAATATATATTATGTAAGATTGAAATTTTAGTGAACTTTATATTACCGACCTGAAATTTAATATATTTAAAATTGCTTTACATTATGTTTTTTAAAAACATATTTATTAAAATTTATTTTGTTCTCTAATTTTTTTTTACTTCACTTGAACTAAATACTACTCAAACATTTTGTATCCATTAGCTAAGTTAACAAAATTTCATTAAATTAATTCATTAACAAAATGTAGAGTAAAAATTCATTTCAAAACTTCTCATTAATTTAATTAACATATAAAAAGATAAAAACTTTTTTTTGTTTGTTATCATACAATTTATACAATTTTTATTTTTAATAAAATAAATATGGAGAGAAAAAATAAACGTACATAAAAACATCATGTTGATGTCATGTAAAACATTTAAAATAACAACAAAGTATATATAAATACACACACACATACACAAACTCCTGTGCACAATATAAATATATTAACAAAAATATTACACTTTTATACAGATATACTTGCATTAGGGTGATAACATTTGTAAAGGAATCAATAAAAAATTATTAAACTTAACAAATAAAACATGATTTTTATAGAGATTTTAAGATTTTGGGTTAAGGGTTAAGGGTTAAGGGGAAGTGGTGGCTATTTGATATTGATCATGAACAATTTTAAAACAAACATCCTGGATAGATCCATGTATCTCTTTGTGGAGCCTCTCTAATATATACATATTCATTTAATATATATTTTTTAAACAAATATACACACAATCTCAATATGGAAAGAGGACACAAAGCATATGGTAAATGTGAATGCATATGTATAAGTAAACAGTTATGTCTGTTGATGTGATTGTATAAGCACCTGTACCACTTCATGTATCATCACAACTACAACAACAAAACTAACTAGAAAATGCAGGTCGACATACACAGAAAGAGAATCATTTACATACACACATACACATACAGTTCCTGAATAGTCAAACCAATATAAATTTAGATAAATGATCAACGAGGCGTACATCTATAATTGTGAGAATAGGTATGGATGTATGTATGTAATAGTGGTATATGGAAGTGAGTTTCTATGTTAACATGTGTGCAAATTGCAAAAAAAATTTTATATATGAGGAAATGAAAGAGACATGGAGTAAGTATTTTGTATAAGCCTCAAATGACAAATGACCACATAGAATATGTGTGAGAATAGTTGTATAATCATGTTCTACAGAGACAGGTATACAATAACACAGACACTCACATACATATATAACTAAATAGGTGTACAAATGAGTAAAATTTATAAACATAAAATTGTACAGGGTGTTGAATTAAAAAAAAAAATGAATTGAAATAAATGACATATGAGTTGAATATTTGTTAAAATATTTTGTAAAAGGAAGTTGATAACTTCAAAATGTTAGAGGCTACTAAATTGCTGTATAGATTATGATTAAAGTGAAAAGTATGAGGAGATAAAGATATTGTTAGTATATTTGATCAGACGATTTAAATTTCAGCAGTGAATTTGTGAATCCTATGGTGCTCAGGAGAACTTATATGATCACCATAAGTTTCATCGATACATCTTCTTGATATAAACTGTTTCTGCAAAGAAGTAAAGTTTTTCGTATAATTGTAAAACAATTTTGTTCTCTAAGAAGTAAGTTTTGTTAAGAAGGCAAATTAAGAATAAAATTTTTATATATCGAGACTTTATTCCCGTATTTTTCTTACCACAGTATCAGGGTAACAGAGAATCTAATCAAAGCCAACACTGAGAGACAAGAGAACAGTAATCACACGAAATATCCTGTCAATGTGTAGCTAAATGGGTGATCCACTTTGGATCCTATGGATCAAGTACAGACTTGGGGGTAACGATTAAATTAACCATGTAGTAAATCTACATAGTCAATTACAATAACTTGTGGTGTATAATTGAGCAATAAACATATACGGTTATTATACCCTACACCACTTTAGTGGGGAGGGTATATTGGGTTTGTGCTGATGTTTGTAACGCACAATAATATTGGTCCTATACCTACCTTAAAGTATACCAATCGGCTCGAATCATTTTCTGAGTCGATTTAACTATGTCCGTCCGTCTGTCCGCCCGTCCATGTAAACCTTGTAATCAAACTACAGGTCGCAATTTTGAAGATAATTCAATGAAATTTGGTACATGATCTTCTATTGCCTCTGGGACGAAGCCTGTTGAAAATGGTTTACATCGGTCCATTATTTCACCTAGTCGATTTAACTATGTCCGTCCGTCTGTCCGTCCGTCCATGTAAACCTTGTAATCAAACTACAGGTCGCAATTTTGAAGATAATTCAATGAAATTTGGTACATGATCTTCTATTGCCTCTGGGACGAAGCCTGTTGAAAATGGTTTACATCGGTCCATTATTTCACCTAGCCCCATACAACTAATCCCGACGAATAGGGCTTTTAAGTTCATAATTATGTTTAATATAGTCATATATCGACAAAAAGCTGCAAAAACCAAGTTGAATACAAGACTTGAAGAATTGAATTCCATAATAATAGGTTCTCATATGACCCTAGCCCCTATGAAAAGCCCCCATCAAAATTTCACTTAAATGTCCACAATTTTATTCAACAATAAACGGCTTAAGTATGTATATCTAAGGCAAGGTACAATTCAACTTAAATGCTTTATTATGGCAACTAAATCACATTATATTTTTGTCAAAGGTGTAGGGTATTATATGGTGTTTGTTTGAAATTGTAATTGAATTTTTTCCACAACTACTTGTAATGTGTAATTGACCAATAACTATTTACAATTACTTGTAATTGTTATCGGTAAACTTTAATCATAATTGGCAAAACTACATTTACAATTGTAAGTAACATAACATCGCCACCATATTGACTTGTTTACTATTAAAAGTTTTAGGTCTGAAAACAAAACTTTGTAACCTATTCATTTATCCACTCCTAAGCTAATCTTGGAATATACTTGAAATAGAGAAATCTGAGAACTTCATAAACCATTAGCTGTTTTTTTACCTTACACCCTATAAATACACATATGTAATTAAACTTTATTTTTACTATTCCTTAGTAAAACATAGCAACAAAACTCCATCACACCGAATCATAAATTCTTCAAAAATCCTTCAAAAATATATATGTATATGATATGAAGAATAAAATGGCAAATATAACCTACAGTTGTCAATTACTCATACCAAATAATGACATGTAAATCCGGACAAGATACTACAGGCGGACTATGGTCTCATTTACATGACCAATAAACATTTATCTTATACTGAAGTTAGGAATTGAAAGGACATATGTTTTAATGGTTAAATAAAACACATACTTATATAAATATATTTGTTGTAATAATATTGTTGCTTTTGTATTATTATGAAAATTTTAGCTTAAAATAAATTTTACTTTAATCAGAGCTAAAATGCTTTATTAAGATAACAATTACTATTTAAATAGTATTAAATGAATAATAATTAATTTTACAATTATATTCCATTAATAATTTTATAATTTACATTGAATTTTATAAGGTTTTACATTATTTTATGCATATTGTTGTTTTTGTTTTATCAAATATGTAATTTGAAATTTCGTTGAAAATTTTTGGCTTGTAAATTATGTGGTTTCACTTAAACCTATAAATTACCACGAAATGTTTTTTGGAAATCCTAATTAGCTGTAAAGTTGTTACATTTATTGCACTTGACTTCCTTTATGATGCCTTGAATACATAAAACTTTCATTGCAATTGAATTTGTTTTTTTAGGGGTTTTTTGTAACAACAACTTCTGCTATAACATTTAGTCAGAATCGTTGCACGTGCAACATTAGCATAAACACACAAAAAAAACATATTTTTGAAAATAAGTAGATAATTTTGTTGTCGTTGTAATGAAAATAATAATGAAAAAATAAAACATATTTTTTTGCCGCAACAGTGAAGTAAAGTAGACTTTATGGAAAAAAGTACAAAACCAAGAAACTGCCTGTTCCTTCTGTTTTTTTCAGCTGAATAAATATTTCCACAAGCATACGAGGACACCCAAACCAATATTTACAAAATAAAAAAAAATTGAGTTGAAGTTGAGTCGTTGTAGGTTTTCATCATCACCATAAAATTGTATGACAAAGTTTCTTTCGTTAACACCAGCACTTGAATAATATGCACATTGACGCCCTTCACTTTAAGACACACACAGTCTACAAATACATATTAATCCCAGCAGCTTCACAAGGAGTCAGCGTATCTCTTAAATATCTTGCAAAACTTTACTTTGGCTCTGCCCACACAACTTTGAATAGACTATGACTAGAGTATGACTAGAGCATAACTAGAGCATGACTAGAGCATGACGAGAGCATGACTAGACTATGACTAGACTATGACTAGACTATGACTAGACTATGACTAGACTATGACTAGACTATGACTAGACTATGACTAGACTATGACTAGACTATGACTAGACTATGACTAGACTATAACTAGACTATAACTAGACTATGACTAGACTATGACTAGACTATGACTAGACTATGACTAGACTATGACTAGACTATGACTAGACTATGACTAGACTATGACTAGACTATGACTAGACTATGACTAGACTATGACTAGACTATGACTAGACTATGACTAGACTATGACTAGACTATGACTACTATGACTAGACTATGACTAGAGACTATGACTAGACTATGACTAGACTATGACTAGACTATGACTAGACTATGACTACTATGACTAGACTATGACTAGACTATGACTAGACTATGACTAGACTATGACTAGACTATGACTAGACTATGACTAGACTATGACTAGACTATGACTAGACTATGACTAGACTATGACTAGACTATGACTAGACTATGACTAGACTATGACTAGACAATGACTAGACAATGACTAGACTATGACTAGACTATGACTAGACTATGACTAGACTATGACTAGACTATGACTAGACTATGACTAGACTATGACTAGACTATGACTAGACTATGACTAGACTATGACTAGACTATGACTAGACTATGACTAGACTATGACTACACTATGACTACACTATGACTACACTATGACTACACTATGACTAGACTATGACTAGACTATGACTAGACTATGACTAGACTATGACTAGACTATGACTAGACTATGACTAGACTATGACTAGACTATGACTAGACTATGACTATATAGGAAAGTCGCTTCAAACTGCAGATATGTATGTATAAATATGTATATGTAAGCTTTTATCACAATTTGTTTGTACACTACATCCTCCAACCATTACCACGATTTCAACTACTACTTCCACTCCAACTTATGTTGCACTACTACAACAAGTAGCAGTAGCTGTGGTACAATTACAATAGCAACAACACCCACCAAATAAGCCCACCACCAACATAACTACTAGTTTTTCGGCTTATGGTTGCATATGAATGCAAGTAATTGTGGAAGGAGTGAGAAGAGAACCGTAAAAAACATACATAATAATTTTAATATGAGATGAATTTTATTATAATGTTTATTGTTAAAGTTTTCTTTCAAGCACTATAAGTATTTATGTATGGCTGTATGATGAGTGGTTTGAGGCTGCATGTACATACATATATGCGCATCTGTACGGGTGTGTGTGTGTACCTCAATCAACATTATCAACTTTTTTCCATAACCACACGGAAACATACTTGCATACACCTACGCAAATGTACCCATAACAACATTTAGTGTGCGTGTGTGTGTCACACTTTCTCTCAACTCACTTCCACTTTGGGTGTTGTAACAAATTAACAGTATTGAAAAGTTTAAAGTGCTCTCCTTTCTTCTTTTTTATTATTATTATTATTTTTACTTTATTTATACATTTTGTGTGTGAGTTTTTTTTTATTATTTTATTTGTATATTTTATATATTTTACATGCATGAGTTTTTGGTTGTGATGATGATGATGAGAGATGTGTTGTATTGTTACTTGCCATAAAACTCGTGCAGGAGTACTGAAATATTGTTTACATAGACTACAGTTAATTTTTGCTTTAAAGTGATGATTTGTAAGAACGAATTGAAAAATTTTTGAAAAGCTAATTCCAATAAATTGAAAATTTATAGTAAAATACCTAATGCTATTCTAAGTAGAAAGGGGATCGTAAATAGAAACTATAATTACATTCCAAAGCTAGCGCATCATCGAGAAATTATAAAAATTGTTCGGATAGTTTCCTGTATATAGGAGAGATTATCAGAGTTCTATCTAAATCATCGTCAAATAAACTACGTTAACTTGATGTATAACTGAATATTAGAAAGATTAGATTTAACACTTCCCTTCTCTCAATATCAATGATGAACTCCCATAAACAAAGGTAAAATTAAATGAATCTCTTAGTTTTAGACAAAAGAAACTAAATGATGTATTTAACAAATAAACAATGAAAACTTAATTTAATAGTTATCCTAAGATGTCGCTGTGACAAAGCAATTTTTGTAAACAAAACCTTAAGCTAATTTCCTATTCAGTTTAACCAAAACAAACTGTAGTTATAAGAGTATTTGTAAAGATATATATATGTTAGTGATAGATTATTTTATTTTAAACATGTAGTAAAACTCCTCTATACACACACACACACATTCTTTGTTGCGTTTAAAAAGCCTTGACGCCACTCTAATCAACATTGGCTTTTGTATTTTGTTAAACAATGAAAATTGTTAATACAAAAGAAGCAATGAAAAAATAAAATAAAATCATGTAAAAGCATATGTAAGTGTAAGTGAGTTGATAAAGAACAGAAAAAAAAATATTATATATTTTAGTTTTAGGGTGTAGACTGTTAAAAAAATCTTTAAAAAAAAAGGATCAATATTTTATGTTATAACATTAAAAACTCAATAAAAACAAAAGAAATAAATTAATGAGAAATTTTGTTAAATTAAAAAAACATTATAAAATTTTAAAACGAAGGGGAAGTTTTAATATAATTGAAACATTTAAAATTTAAGAAAAAAAACTTTGTTGTAGAAAAATTTTATTACTTAAAAAATTAATTAAATTGTTGTTTGTAGTTATTTAAATTAGTAAATATGTTTTGTTAAGTACTCATTACCAAATGTTTTTAGCTCTATGGAATTATTTGGAAAACAAATCAAAGCCTTAAATGGATAATTATACTGATGTCATTGCAAATACAATGCCAAGCAAGTCAATGAATGCACTAAACATAATAATTGTTCAAATGGCCCCACTCAACTAAAAAGGATTACAAAACAAATTTGCAATAGCCACAGTAGGAATAACAGCAACACTAATAATTACATTGATAGTTACAAATATCAGGGATATTATCAGCAGCATCAAAATCAACACAATACACCAGAGACACTTATACATGTATGCCGCCGACTGATATGCAGTTTACAAATATATTTATTACGGCATTCCAGAGTGTCTCAAAGTAATGACTTGTTATACGGGTAAACCTCTGGTTTATGAAGTAAGAAAGAGTAAGATGATCCTATGCTTACACTACATTAAATCTAGTAAATCATTGACTTAACTCAATAGACTCAAATGTATAACCAACTAATTAGATATTTGATGAAAAAAAATTCCAAAAATGATACTTTGTGATCTTTCAAAACCGCTGGGCTACTTAAACAATACAACGTTAATAAGGCCTAAAGGGATAAAGACAAATAAACAAACAATACACATATACATAGATTTGTTATTAAGAGTAAGAGAACAAACACTATCATTGTGAATGGTTTAAAAGAGGAAAGGGGAAAGGACTCTTATTACTTGATACTTATACAAAGGCAGCAACAACAACAAGAACATTTGCAACATGTTTGTTGTCTGATTTAACTAAAGGTCGGTTAAAATGCAATTATCACAACAATGTAACAAAGTGCGAGTTGAATAACTACAGCAACAACAGCAACAAAAAAATAAATAAACAACCAACCAACAAACAAATATGCAAATTTTCCACACAATAGAAGGCTACATGTTAAACCCCAACAATAACAACAACAACAACAAACTCATAGGAATATAAGCTGTTTAATGAAATGAAATCCACTTAAAAAAGCAGTATAATAAACGGCATGTAATGCATAATTAAAAAATAAATCCTGAAGAGAAAAAAAAAAAGGATAAAGAAATAGAGAATGAGTTACATAGATAGAGAAACAAGGCCTTAAAACTAACGGTCTTTTATGTACATATTTAAACGAGTTATAATACTTGCTGAGCAAACCAAAAAACAAACATTTGCCTTAACTTTTAGATAAGTAGTAAATAGATGGTGATGCAAATACATATGCTAGATTGCAACTTATTACAGTGGTACTTTTTATTTAGAAACTTAACATAACATAAAAATTTATAAAATTTTCAAACGGTTCTCAAACCCAAAACATGTCTGTTCCCAACTTTAAATCAAAAAGTTTAAAAGAAAGTATCAAATTGTACTTCGTTAAAATAAATATTTTGTTTGAACATCAGTACGTATGAGTATTATTTATTGTTTATATTTAATTCAAACATCACTCATACTCACTGGTGATTTTTAAATTTGAAAAAAATTTAAAAAATTCGGATATTACAACAAAAAAGTTACTAAAAAGAAGAATTTTTACGAAAAACTTAATTTTTCACAAAAAATAAATTTTGTATACAACAATTTCTGATATTTTTCTAAAAGTACTATAATACAAAAACACATATTCCTTTATAGACTCGGGGAGTTAAATATAAATAAGATGTGAAATAGTCTGTCCCCAACATTAAATCAAAATTTTTAAAAGAAAGTATCAAATTGTCCTTGTACTTTGTTGAAATATGTAAATATTTTGCTCGAACATCAGGACGTATGAGTATTATTTATTTTTTTGTTTATTTCTAAATCACTCATACTCACCGGTGATCCTGATATTAGTGAAATTAAATATTTGCATTATTAAAAATGTTTATCAATAAAAATCTAATATTTTTCAAAAAGCACTTCGAAGTACTTGAAAAAAGCACATCTCCCTTTATAACCTCGGGACGTTAAATACAAATGGGATGTGAAATACTAGGGTAGATAATGTGAATATGAATAAGCCATTGTTACCTTTGATATTATTCTCTCTACTTTCTTTATAGCAATTAAAATAACACCCGGTGTTTATAATTTTTTTTTTAATTTTTTGCATTTTAACAATTCAAGGATAAGGCCAGTTAAGTATAAGCCAAAGAGATATGAATAAAAAAATCCCTCTTATATATGAAAATAAAATAGAAAGTTACATCTAAAGCATCCTAGAACACAATACTATGAATATAAATAAAATAAAATAAAATAATGGAATAAAACAAGAAAACAGGACGTGAGCACGGAGAGTAAGAGAGAGACAAAAAAAACTAAATAGGGAGACATATATCCTTTTGAAAATGCTAAGTATTCTACTTAAAACATTGTTTGGTTGCAAGTACGAACAAGTACTTTGGGTATACTTAGTTTATTTCTTTTTCTCATTTTTTTTCTTTTCATTTCTTGCAACTTTATTTTATACAATTTCTTTAATTCAAAACAAGACACCACATGAATACAAAATTTTTTGTTGATTCATTTTAAATGAAAGAATGAATGAGTACCACCAGTACAGGGAAGTAAAACATACACAAACACAAATTTAGCAACATACTAACAAAATAAATAAATAAATTGAAGAAGAAAAAAAACTACATTAAAGTTGGCTAAATGCGAACGTAGCTTTGGCTCAACTCAAGCGGCTGAACTGTGGCAATTATAACTCAGCAGTAGGCAGCAGGAATACAAAATACAAACCCCACAAATCCAGCAAAATAAAGATGAAAATTTAACCACAATCATATATAAATACTTATGTATGTGGTTGTTAGGAACCAACAACAACTACATCAGCAATAAAATAAAATAAAATGAACTAAAACAACGAGTGTATAAATGAATGTGTAAAAAATTTAAGAAAACTTATCGTGAATTTATGTTAACTATGCGTTTTATGTTTTCACTTTTAATATGGCTCTTAAAATGCTTAAAAGAGATTTGAAAAATAAATACATTTGTACTAAATTATCTAAGTATGTGTTTTAGTTGGCAATACAGTGGGTATGTTAGAATACTAAAATTTTCAAACGCTGTGTAATCGTGAAATTATATCTGCTTAATTTGAGAAAAAATTATAAGTTTCACTTTCTTTTGGAATATTTACTAAAACTCAAATTTTTACGAAACATCTTATTTTAACAAAAATTAGATTTTTTTACATAAAAACTATGAAACTATTAAATTTTTCATTAAAAATTAAATTTTTACTTCAAATTCAATTTTTACTTTATATTAAATTTTTTCACTAGAAATTCAATTTTTACTTTATATGAAATTTTTTCACTAAAAATTCAATTTTTCACAAAAAATAAATTTTTTTACTAAAAAATAATTTTTTTACAATAAAAGAATTGTTTTACTAAAAAATAGGGTTCTATAAATCGACTTTTGAATAATCGAACAAGTTGAGTTTTTGTCGAAAAAAGTCGAAGTCGACTATTTTGTTCAAAAAAAAGTCGATAACTCGACTATTGTCTATGAAAAAAGTCGAAAAGTCAACTTTGTAAATAAAAGTCGAAAAGTCGGAATGTCGAAAAGACGAAAAAAGTCAGTAAAAAGTCGAAAAAAGTCGAAAGATAAGAAAACTCGAAAATAATAGAAAAAAGTCAAAAATAGTCGAAAATTTTAAAAAAGGCAAAAACTCTAAAATATTAAGAAAATCTAGAAAAAAGTAAAAAAAATAGTCGAAAATAGTCGAAAAAGTCACAAAAGTCGAAAAGTCGTAAGTCGACTATTTATAAAATACTAAAAGTCTAAAAGTCGAAAAATCGACTTTTCATAATGCAAAAGTCGACTTTTAGCTAAATGCAAAAGTCGAAAAGTCGACTTTTCGTTGCAACTATAGAACCCTACTAAAAAATCAGTTTTTGACTAAAAAATTCGTAAAAAATTAATTTTTCACTAAAAATAAGTTTTTCTAATAAAAATCCAACATTGCACTAAAAAACTAACTTTTTTGCAAAATTTTTAACAGTTTGTTATTGGGTTTGATACCACTGTACAGTGCGAATGTGTTTGTGTGAATGTGGATTTATAAACCAGGTGTGTACACTCGTTGAGGTTCTCTTGAAAGTGGCCATATGCTGTAAGACATAAAAATAAAGTTATTTTGCACAAAATCAATCACATATTTTAGAAAAATTATCATCCTTCCTCCTTTAACTCTCTGATTTAACTTCCAATTGCAAAGATCTATTTTCTCTACTTCGAATTCAAAATAGTATTCTATCATGCTGATAGCACTGGTTCATTCAGTCCCCGATCTTGGTTTCATGTCTTCTGTCCGAGGTACAAAGTTCCAGTTATGTTCTGTCTCCGTTTTTCTAAAACCTCAAAATATATCTTCTACAGGAATTTTATATAAAACCCTAAACATTTTGATCAGTTCGATTGCCTACTTATTTAAATATTGTTCATCAAATTCTTAAGAGATTTTTATCCTTTCCCCATTCAAATCCACCTCAGTATAAAAATAACTTCCATTTTTTGCAATACTTATTCTCATATCCTTATGGGCCTTATTAACATTTTTGAATTTCTCTCTTTTTTTATCATTTATGGTTTTAAAAGTTGTGTGGTTTGTTTTCGCAAAACAAAAAATTTCACATGACCCTCACGTTTTTTGCTTTTACTTGCTCCCTCCGTTTGTCTTTAGCAGGATTATATATTAAAGTCAGGAGAATACATCTTTTTTTACCTTTCATTCTTTATTTTATTTTTCTCTCTATATTTAAAAGGTACTTATTAAGGTTGTTTAGTTTTTTTTTTTAATTTTGTGGTTGTAAGTTTATATAGAATTTTATTATTTATACATTTGTAAAATATTGTTTTGTTGTACAAATGCCACATTATTATCCAAAGGCAAGGAAGGACATTGTATTATATACTTAAATTGCAGGAGGTTTTGATACGGTTAGAATTCTTTTACTTTTTTGGTTTAAAGAATTAAATAAGTTAAAATAATGAAAGTAAAATTGTTTACTACAAAACATTACATATCTTCGTAGAGAGGTAGAGCTGGAGAAAAAAATTAGTGTGGGAAATTTGGGTGTTGCAGTTAACACTCTAATAGTAATAATCATAATAATACTTGTTGTTTAAATTATTCATTCTTAAGGTAGTTCAGTTAAATATATAATTTAAATTGAAATATGTTGAAGAAGATTACCGTCCCCAGCAAAAGTTTTTCAAATATTGGAAATAAGAAATATTAATATATTACCTCGTAATGACTAGTCGTAATAAATAACATTATTTCATTTTGTGCAAAGGATATGTAGCGAACTGTCTAGAGCGTCTGTGCAACAAACAAGAATTTAGTGGTTTGAGTAATAGTTGACATTACCCAGCAAAAAAAGAACTCCCTAAGAAGTAAAAAAAAGTAAAATTTACTCCATGGAAAGTATGAAAAAGAGCTGAAGATGTGATGATTTTAACAAAGGCTTGTCACAAAAATGTAAGAAAGAAAAATACCTTCAGCATTAAAAAAAATAGAATTATTTTCGCTTCTTCGGAAGTGATTAAACATCACTTCCACAGAAGGTAAAATGCAGTAATTGCTACTTTTGAAGTGGTGATAAATGTTATTCTTTTGGAATAACTTCGCTTAATTTTTGCTGGGTAGTATTTTTTTCCAATTAAATTGATTTATAGTTTATAGAAAAACTAATCGAAATATCACTATAAAATAACTTGCTTATAGATTACAGAAAACAACTCTAGAACCACGATTAACTCTTTCACGTATACGGGACACCGGCGTCCGAAGTTTTTTTTAAATTTTCGATTTTGAGCGTAATTTTGAGTTCACAGCTACAGTAAATGGTAGGCGAAATCCTTCAAAAACCCTTTTTCCATTTTCATCAAAAATGATATATACATCAAAGTAAAGTATGTGGTGAAGTCATCTTCATAGTTAGTTAGTTAGTAGTTAGTTAGTTAGTTTGTAGTTAGTTAGTTATTTGTAGTTAGTTAGGTTAGTTAGTTAGTAGTTAGTTAGTTAGTTAGTTAGTTAGTTAGTAGTTAGTAGTAGTTAGTTAGTTAGTTAGTAGTTAGTAGTTAGTTAGTTAGTTAGTTAGTTAGTTAGTGTTAGTAGTAGTTAGTTATTAGTTAGGTTAGTTAGTTAGTTAGTAGTTAGTAGTTAGTTAGTTAGTTAGTTAGTAGTTAGTTAGTTAGTAGTTAGTAGTTAGTTAGTTAGTGAGTTAGTTGTAGTTAGTTAGTTAGTTAGTTAGTTAGTTAGTTAGTGTTAGTTAGTAGTTAGTTATTAGTTAGTAGTTAGTTAGTTAGTTAGTTAGTTAGTAGTAGTTAGTTAGTTAGTAGTGTTAGTAGTTAGGTAGTTAGGTAGTTAGTTAGTTAGTTAGTTAGTAGTTAGTTAGTTAGTTAGTTAGTTAGTTAGTTAGTTAGTTAGTTAGTAGTTAGTAGTTAGTTAGTTAGTAGTTAGTTAGTTAGTTAGTTAGTTAGTTAGGTAGTTTTAGTAGTTAGTTAGTTAGTTAGTTAGTAGTAGTTAGTAGTTAGTTAGTTAGTTAGTTAGTTAGTAGTAGTTAGTTAGTTAGTTAGTTAGAGTTAGTTAGTTAGTTAGTTAGTTAGTTAGTTAGTTAGTTAGTTAGTTAGTTAGTTAGTTTTAGTTAGTTAGTTAGTTAGTTAGTTAGTAGTTAGTTAGTTAGTTAGTTAGTTAGTTAGTTAGTTAGTTAGTTAGTTAGTTAGTTAGTAGTTAGTTAGTTAGTTAGTAGTAGTTAGTTAGTTAGTTAGTTAGTTAGTTAGTTAGTTAGTTAGTTAGTAGTTAGTTAGTTAGTTAGTAGTTAGTTAGTTAGTTAGTTAGTTAGTTAGTTATAGTTAGTTAGTAGTAGTAGTTAGTTAGTTAGTTAGTTAGTTAGTTCGTTCGTTAGTTAGTTAGTTAGTTAGTTAGTTAGTTAGTTAGTTAGTTAGTTAGTTAGTTAGTTAGTTAGTTAGTTAGTTAGTTAGTTAGTTAGTTAGTTAGTTAGTTAGTTAGTTAGTTAGTTAGTTAGTTAGTTAGTTGTTAGTTAGTTAGTTAGTTAGTTAGTATTTAGTTAGTTAGTTAGTTAGTTAGTTAGTTAGTTAGTTTCGTTAGTTAGTAGTTAGTTAGTTAGTTAGTTAGTTAGTTAGTTAGTAGTAGTTGGTTGGTTATGGATTCCGCAAGAGTTGTTAAAATTGACATTTAATATATATTGAACCTCAAGACTATTATTGTTTTAAACATTTAATTATTAGAGCTACTATTAAAAAAATACACAATTTTGATTTACATTTGATTCAACACACTTTCACTTTTGTTGTCCCCATAATTTTTTTAGAAAGACAAGAACGTACTAAAAACTTTATTTATATATAAATATTTTACTTTTTAATATTCTTTACTAAATATATAAGAAAGACTTCCATTAGAATCAAGGAAACACAACAAATCCTATTAAAACTTAATTTATTTACTTTAAACAAACACCTAATGGCATGAAATCCTTTTTTCCCTATGTTTCCACTTATTCCTATTTTATTTTTTTTATGAGCTCTCTCTTGTTTGTATCCTCCCAGGACAGCAAGCATACTTATCTTATCAAGGCGTTTGAAACATAACGAAATAATCTTCAGGGATCTCATAAATTGTATATGTTCTTAGCCTTTGTTTAAGAGAGTCGGCGAAATTTAAATGTTTAAAACAGACAACATAAAACTGTTTTTTTTCTTTTGGTTTAAAAGAGTATATTAAAAATTAGGCAAAGAAACCTAAATGAATGCAGGTGAAATGTTTTTAAAAGTTTTCAAATCTCATTAAATAGACAAGGCAATCTTAGGCAAAAAATCTCCGAAAAAACATACATATTTATAAATATGTATGTAGGGCTTATATGTAACAGCTTAAATGTATGCTATAGAACATTTTTCAACTTATTCTATTTTAAGCGACAGGGACAACATGTAATGGTAGTTGTTTAACTACTACATACGTAAACTTACATAGAATTCTTAGAAACCGACAGACTTACAACAATGACAAAAACAACCAACAACCCAACCAGACCGTACTTCATATTTAAAACATTATTTTGTAATTTGTTATGACAGCAATCAACAAGAAATATGAAAAGTAAAAGAAATTCCAACAAAATAAAAGGAAATAGAACACGTAAGAAGATGAGAAGAGCTAAAATAAAACACTGAAACTGATAAAGCCTACCAGTAGCAAGCAACTAAAGTTTAAGAAAGAGTAAAGTCATTTATACCATAAATTTGGATACCTAAGGAAGCCAAAGAGGACAATATTAAGAACATGCATACATACAGACATAAACTCATACGCAAGAAACCAGCAGAGAGTTGTAAAGACATTAAGAAGACAATGAGTGAATGAATAAAGGAAATGAAATGGTTGGAGAAAATGAAGAGGAAAGGAAGAAAAAAAATTAAATAATATTACAACCCGTACAATAATGACAATATAATGCAAAAAAGGAGTCACCTACTGACAAACACTTAAAGGAAATTAATCTTTCCCATCAAACATCGTGGTGATTGTATTGGTGCTAGTTATATATCTATAATTATTGAGAAATTTTATAGATGTTGGTATTGTCTGTGTTACATTTTTTAATTAGAAGAAACTATTAGGAGAATGCCTTTCTCAACGAGAATTGTTTTTTATATCAAGAGTTGCTGAGTTTAAAAATTGTTAAAAGGATTTCTTATTGTTTGCTGGGTTTCTATACAAAATACAATTTAATTTTTGATGACAATTTATATACAATGATATAAATGTCTTTCTTACAAACAAAGACAGACTGACAGAAATACACATACTAACATACATAGTAGATATATTCAGATTATATTATAGTTAAAATAAGTCTATATATGTACATAAAAAGGATACACATAGACAGTTTATAATATTTGTAATGTTTTACGAAAAATAATAACTTCCTTAATAGCAAATGTATATATGAATGATATTAAGTAGAAATATAAAAAGTATGCATGTATAGTCGGGCATGGCCGACCATATGATAACCTACACCAATGAGTATGATAAATATGTGTATTTCTTTGTTTTTAAACAATAAAGCATTTAGTTAGATTTTTACCTAATTCCGAAAAATACGTTTACATCAAAGTTATTAATGTAGAATTTCATCGTGCTGTTAGTGTTTATAAGTGAATTTTGACCTTAATTTTCTGAAGGGGAGTTTGTATGGGGGCTTGGCTCAAATGAGTCCCGTTCAATACAAAACTTCTAAAAAACAAAATTTCGCCATTTTTTGTTGACATAATGGAACATTTAACATAATTATGAGATCAAAAGCCATATTCAGGGGGTACGTTTTGTAAGGGGGCTAGACCGATTTCAACCATTTTTAATAGCGTTCGTCCTTGGGTCAAAGAGTATATGATAATAAGAGGCAGACATACGGACACGAATGTCGAGTGCTTAACGTGAACACTTGCCTTGACGGCCTTATTTCACAGTGGTCTTTTTCATCCACTGAGTAGACTAGAGACGGTCTACCACGCGACCCTGAATCCTTCTATGAAGAAGACAGGTTGCAATTTTTGTACATTGCTGAGCCGGTCCATGTACAAGCACTTTGCTGAAGAACTTGAGCTATCTAATCTCTTGCCATAGTATCCCCGTTGCGGAATGACAGGCAGCATGGAATCAATCCCAATGCAAACCCCGACAAGGAAAAAGCAATCACTGGTGTAAAGTTAATAGAAGGTGCGACTATCCCAACATCAGGTGAAATCAAATTTCCCGTATACCGGAAGGTGATTACCCTTATGATATCCCTAAAGATTGCATTATTTAGCCCCATCAACTAATGACCCATTTCAGTGCATTCCTTAACCTCTTAAAGCCCGCGCAAGCACACTACTGAGATGGCTCTGGATACATTTGATCATCACCAGTTTATAGTTCCGGCAGACTAGTGGTATTGGTAACACCAAGGTGGAGATTTCACCAAGGTAACATGCCCCCGGGGGGAGACATACGGACAGAAGGACGGACGGACATAGCTAAATTGACTCAGAAGGTGATTCTAAGCCGATTGGTATAGTTTAAAGTGGTATAGCACCAATATTTTTAGGTGTTACAAACATCAATACAAACGCATAATACCCTCCCAACTATAGGAAGGGTATAAAAAGAAAAACACAAAGACAATGACAACAACAATAAAATAAATATGGAATATACAAATACTCCTACATACTTAGAAAATTGTATGTATATGCAAGTATTTGTTACAAGTAAATAACAAAACAACAATTTCTTAAAGAGCTTAGGAAATTTGTTTAACAAGAAATCCCGAATCCTTTAAAGCGAAGAATCACAACAAAGTCTTATCAAAAAAGGAAATAAAGAATAAGTTGTTGAACATATAAAAAGTATAAAGACATTGATGGTGTTTACACAAAGCAAAAGTTTTTAATAAATATTAAACTTTTGAAAATTTTCTAAATAATGGATATTTAAGACAATTGATATTTATACTATTTTTGGGCAATTTTTTTATTGGAAACTAAAACTATCCTTATACATTTAAAGACATTGCTATTGAGCAAATAGTGAAAGCTATGACAACTAATACACTTCCTTACACCACCCGCATACCCAAAGAATGTATTAGATGAAAAATCAGTGTATTGCACAGTGATTCATTTTGTACAAAAATAGAAGGACTTATTGTAAAGTTTCGAAATATTTTGAGCTATTGACGAAATATCACCTTTAAGTCTCTGTATTTTTGCAATGGTTTTGTTAAAATGTTTATTTCTTTAGTATTGCATGTAATGTCACCACTTTATGACTTATCAAAAAACAACAAACAAATGACGATAAAAAGTATTTTTATTATTTCAATGACAGGCAACAGTAAAAAGAGATGTTGTTGGTAAAATATAAAGTCAATTAAGGCAGTAATAAAAACATTATACACTTACGTACATACTTATAAATAAATATTAATAAAAAAACAGCAACAAAAAGGGAAAACAATTTCTTAAATATAAATGTTATATTAAAAAATAAACGAAATTTTGACAAAAGGTAGTTGTTATTGAATTGATGGATATAGTAAGGAATATTTTATGTAGTGATTTATCAATTTCAACACTTGTTACTGAAATCCAAAAACTATATATTTTACGGTTGATTAATGAAAGCAATTAATTTTATTAGATAAAAAATTTTGTTTGATGTTTATTAAATATAAATATTGAGGTTATATTGTTTGCCATAATTCCTGTTTTATATAATTTTAAGGACGAGGGATAACATTCGATATGAAAATAACCGCAAACAAATATTTTGCAAAAAAAAAATTAAAGAAACTGTAAAATTCAATAAAAAATTAAGAAAACTTTTTAAGTAACAATTCAAATATACATACATTTGATTATCATTCATTTTTATTTCGTTTCTTCAAACAAATGTCTCGTTCTTTCCTTTATGAACTGTGAATTTTGTGGCAAACTTAGTTATATTAAGTTTAATACAACTTATTGCTTCAAATTAAGATGAATAAAAATAAATAAAGAAAACTTCAACAACCAAAAACCAAACTGAGACACAGAGAAAAAAAACACACATAAATACTGAAAATAAATCTAACAGATAAACACACACTAAATGATTTCAATTTGCAAAACAGTTTGTTGGGGAAATTCAATAAAACTTTACCAGACACCAACAGATGATGATGGCAGCCGGTACAAAAAGTTAAAAGGCAAAGATACACACCGCAAGAGTAAGAGGAGCAGGCAACAAATAAAACAAAATAAAAAAATATAAACGAACAAACGAATTGAATAAATGAATGAATGTATAAAAAAGTATGAATTTATTGTAAGTTGTTTAAGGGGAAAAAATACTCACGGGGATTCTATTGAAATGTTTGGTAGGAAAAAGCAAAATAGTTGTATAAATAAATAAACAAAAATTAACGAACGAATACAAAGTAAATTATTTCAATTAGGAATGTGGAAATATTCGTCTATAATAATATGAGGATTCCAGTTGTTGATGTGTTTTATTAAGAAACTTACCAACTAAGTAACTTACCAACATAATAACTTACTAACTTACTAACTTACTAACTTACTAACTTGCTAAATTACTAACTTACTAACTTACTAACTTACTGACTTACTAACTTACTAACTTACTAACTTACTAACTTACTAACTTACTAACTTACTAAGTTACTAAGTTACTAACTTACTAACTTACTAACTTACTAACTTACTAAGTTACTAAGTTACTAAGTTACTAAGTTACTAAGTTACTAACTTACTAACTTACTAACTTACTGACTTGCTTACTTACTAACGTACTAACTTACTATGTTACTAACCTACTAATAAGACGTTATTAAGCAACTTTTTTGCTTGGTAAAGAATATAGTTTTAGTCAATAGTTTTAGTTATAAATATGATGATTTTTATGACATATCGGAAAATATAATTTTATAAAAAATTAAAATCATAAAAACTTAAATAAAATTTTCAATTTAGTAAGTTCAACTTCCAACAATTTCTTTTTATTTGGAGTCCCTCTAATTTGCTGGCAAAATCAGCCTTTAAACAGGAAGTTATACAGACAGGCTAGCAATTTAATAACCAAAAATTGGACACCTATATTGAAATCTTAAACACTTTCAAAAATAAATGCGAAAAGCAAAAACTTTATCTAAAAAAGTTCAAGATAAATGGTGCGAACACTTATAATTGCTATATTCTAACAAAAACATAAAATAAAAAAGCATTTAAAAACAAACTCAAGTTTAAGATTGGATACTTTTGCGAAAAATGTATAATTATTTATATTTAATTATCCTGATACATATTATTTTCTAAAAACATTTTCACTAAGAAAATTTAAACAATCAACACTTTTGCAATGGCTCGTTAGTTTTTAAAAATAGAATCTCTTACTCGCACTCTTAATGTAGCAGCTTTCACTCTTACTAGATGGTGAAAAGGACGAGTACAACAATAATAATAAAACTACAAGTACCAAGTAGTTTTCTGCTAATGTATTTCCGCTTTTCCACACAAAATTTACAAATTACGCACACAAACACACATTTTAACTTATACTAACAATTATATAAACACAAATTTATACTGTTATAAATATATGTATATACAAAACTAGATCCTATGTATTCAAGCTGTAGTCTTGTTAACATAATAACTTCTTGAATAATATTCATTCAGATTCCTTAAATAAAATAAGACAAGGTTGAATGAATTAAAATTATATTCTCTACTCTTAAATGGCACAATGTTCGTAATACAAGCCATAGTACTTTCCGCACACAACCCAGTTTTACATACATTCATATCTAAATATGTTTCAAAATAAGTACATACATATAAATATATATGTTTATATAGAAATTCTTAAATGTAGATGTAGTTTAAGTAAATCACAAATCTCTACAGATGTTTTAAATTTTAAAATAACACAGACAATTACAACAAAATCAACAACAACGGTAAGAAATAGTAAACAAAAATTATCTCTCTCCAGCCCCTATTTGCCCCACATATAGAAAATTTTGAATTGTACCCAGTACAACTGAGATACTTTAACACAAAAACTAATGAGTTTATTTCCTTAGAAAACGGCAGCAACAACGACATCGTCAGCAACAACAACAACAACAGTAGCAATAACATCAACATTTACAATTTCTATTGCAATTGTTAAGAAAGTTTAGGAGGATAGAGGACGAAATCTTAAAAAACTTAAACATGGTTTATAAGAAATAAATACATACATAAATACAAACACACGCTTTCAAACTCTCACTTGAGGAAAATTATACACAAACCTTCATATGCACACACAAGTTTAAATACATAATTATTAGACCAGCCCAATACCCACATAAATCGTATTTTTAATTAATTAAACTGACAAATGTCCAATCTAACTGGTTTTCTGTACATGTGCCAACAAGAAACCTTGTGAGAGAGATCTTTGTTCATACCAGTTCATAATTCGTTAATCAAAAGAGTATGGCATGCGTTCAATTTTATCTTTTTTGCGCGAACAGGTCTAATGTATACTTTTGTATCCAGCAGGATATTTACGATAAACCATGTGTGTGTGCTTTTTTCTAAATGTGTTGAAGTAAAGATGTGTTAAGAGAAATTTATAAGATAAGAGTACAAGCTAATGGAAGTATGTTTCCAAGAATTCAATAATTTAACCACATTAACTTAAGTGGCCACGAAATTTTAGGAGTGCTGTATAGCAGGATTGATTGAAGGTTTTAATTAGTACATATTTCGTGGGTTTATACTAAATATGATTTATATAAATTTGAAATAAATACTATAATATAAATATAAACACCAGTTAAGAAAAATTTTAAGTGATTTTTTGGAAAAAATGTGGTTATATGTGTATACTTGGGTATATTAGGAGCTGATCTTCTTGGAATTTAGGAACTCTATAACATATGCATATATTACTAGATATTACATACTATGACATTAGCATTTTAAATCTTAAATTGAATTTCGGTAATGCTGTAGGACCTCCTAAGTTAGGTTAAGTTTGACAGGAGGTTGTAACTATATCAATGCCTAGGCTGCTATCGGGCCTAGCTGTGCGCTCTTTTTCATGAAAATATTTGTTGGTAGAAGCAAAAACCATTATATAGTCTTCCACTAGTTGCTAGTGTTCTAGTCTGGTAGGCAGGAAGGTGGTGGGTTCGATTTCCACCTGAGGCACTGGTTAACGAGCGCACTACACGCCCAATATAAGAAACTACGGTGTGTAACTTCTTAGGAGGAGGGATCGATCCACCGAAACTGGTAAGAACGAACAACAACGAACGAACTAAAAACTCTAACTAAAACTAACTAACTAACTAACTACTAACTAACTAACTAAAACTAACTAACTAACTAACTACTAACTACTAACTAACTAACTAACTAACTAACTAACTACTAACTAACTAACTAACTAACTAACTAACTAACTAACTAACTAACTAACTAACTACTAACTACTAACTAACTACTAACTAACTAACTAACTAACTAACTAACTAACTAACTAACTAACTAACTAACTAACTAACTAACTAACTACTAACTAACTACTAACTAACTAACTAACTAACTAACTAACTACTAACTAACTAACTAACTAACTAACTAACTAACTAACTAACTAACTAACTAACTAACTAACTAACTAACTAACTAACTAACTAACTAACTAACTAACTAACTAACTAACTAACTAACTAACTAACTAACTAACTACTAACTAACTAACTAACTAACTAACTAACTAACTAACTTAACTAACTAACTACTAACTAACTAACTACTACTACTAACTACAACTAACTAACTACTAACTAACTAACTAACTAACTAACTAACTAACTAACTAACAACTAACTAACTAACTAACTAACTAACACTAACTAACTAACTACTAACTAACTAACTACTAACTAACTAACTAACTAACTAACTAACTAACTAACTAACTAACTAACTAACACTAACTAACTAACTAACTACTACTAACTAACTAACTAACTAACTAACTAACTAACTAACTACTACTAACACTAACTACTAACTAACTAACTAACTACTAACTAACTAACTAACTAACTAACTAACTACCTAACTAACTAACTAACTACTACTAACTAACTAACTACTAACTAACTAAACTAACTAACTAACTAACTAACTAACTAACTAACTACTACTAACTAACTACTAACTAACTAACTAACTAACTAACTAACTAACTAACTAACTAACTAACTAACTAACTAACTAACTAACTAACTAACTAACTAACTAACTAACTAACTAACTACTACTAACTACTAACTAACTAACTAACAACTAACTAACTAACTAACTAATAACTAACTAACTACTAACTAACTAACTAACTAACTAACTAACTAACTACTAACTAACTAACTAACTACTAACTAACTAACTAACTACTAACTACTAACTAACTAACTAAACTAACTACTACCTAACTAACTAACTAACTAACTAACTAACTAACTAACTAACTAACTAACTACTAAACTAACTAACTAACTAACTAACTAACAACTAAACTAACTAACTAACTACTAAATATCTAACTAACTAACTAACTACTGTCTAACTAATAACTAACTACTAACTGACTAAAAAAATTAGTAAAAAGGCGAATAGCAAGCCTGTATTCTCTAAGAAAATGTTTTCTTAAATCAATTCTCTATGGTACTCTATAAATAGTTTTCTATAATAGAAATAATTCAGTTGTCTGGTTATTTCAAAAAAAAGCGCAGATCTCAAACCAATATATTTTTTTCAGTACATTAATACTCATCGAATGAAAGGTATTTCTACAAGATATAAAAACGAAAGGTTTTTCCTCGGAACAGTCTAATGTACAATATAAGAAAACTTATTTTTCCCCAAACCAACAATTTGATATCCAGCTTGTTAAATGTATTAAGAAAATATTATTTAGTTAAATAACAAGTGAAAAGATAAGATATTTTAAGGAGTGATTTAAAATTATTTAAAGTGTAATTTTTGGAAAATGATGTATACAAAATTTTATTTTAATGGGTTCTTTAACTAATACAAATACAAGTGGAATAATACATATGAATATAAAGAGTCCTGTACTTTGGTTGTATATATGATATTATAATTTGAAAAGTAAATATAAAGACACATGTACTAACAAGTAAAAGTTTTATTTGTATTGGGCGTTAGATGGTGTTTATTTGTCAGGTTAACATTTTGTGGTTGTTGCTGCTGTTTTTCTTGCCTTTTAAAATGCTTAGTTTGTTTGGTTTATTTATAATTTATTATTTGTTGCCGTTGTTATTATTGTTGCTTTTGTTGTTGTGGCTGCTGCTTTTATTGTTATGTATGTGTATGACAACATCCGTCTCCTCGACAACATCCGTTTCCGTTTATGTTTGTTAAAAAGACGCAAGAAAAAATAAGATGATGATGATGTTAAAAAAAGCATTGCTTTTTATTATTTTTATTTTCTTTGCATCTACCCCCCACCGCCTCACCTTTTGTTATTTCATAATTCTCTTGCATTCGGTGATATTTTATGAAGGTAAAAAGCATAATTTTTGTGGTTTGAAAAACAACGCAAACAGGAAATTAAATTAGCTTTGAACATTGAACAAATAAAAAGGCAAAATACAATACATTCATATAAATAAACAAACCCAAAGATGATAAATTAAATATATTTTCCGAAATTGATTAAAATGGTATTTTATAAAAACAAACTCCACAGGATAATCAGGTAACTTAAGTCACTAAAAGACCTCAGTAAAGCCTACAGTTTAAACAAAGGAACTATGTTTGTAGCAAACAAACTTTACTTCCTGTTAAATAATTTATGCAAAATAAATTTCCTGTAAATCCTGATTCGTTTTTTTTTTTTTCATTTACAAGCTGTTCAAACAAATAAATAATCAACCTCATTTTCCCAACAACATTTTCTACTTTGTAAGTACATACGTAGTCAGTCAGCCTGATTTCTGTAAAGCATTATCAATCAATCACTAGACATCAGCAGCGTCATCATTATTATCGCCTTCATCATTGACATGTTGTTAATAAGTGTATATGTATAATAATGTCATTTTCTTCTTGATGTTTCTAGATGTGGACATGTGTATGCATGCACGAAATGTGTATGATGCAAGTTATAAAAATTATATTTAAGAAAATTTTGTCTGTCCGTCTGCTTGTTTATACATTTCTCTTGAATACAGTGAAGTTCAATGTACAAAAAAAAAAAATATTCTATGAAAAATTTTTTGTTTTTTACATGAAAACCTAAAAAACGAAATTAAGTGTAAAGTAAGTACAGTGGCAATGTTTATGATGATGAAGTTGCATATACATAAGTCTAAGAGTGTGCTGCTTGCTCCTTCTTTCTTTCAACAAAATGTAAAACTGCAGCAGCAGCCTGCTGTCACTATGAAGTATGCAAAACTGCATGCAACATATTTTATTTACATTGCTTTACATTTACTTAAAAATTTTCACATTAATTTTCAACTTGTTTCTCTTCAAACGAAAGAGAAATCATCATTCATTTATTATTCAGTTTAACACATTTTTTTTTATTTTTTGCTTTGTTACATTGCGTTTTTTTATTCTGGGTTTATGAAATGACAATTTTCTTTTCAGAGCAGTTTTCTCGTATTTCTGTTTTAAAGGTTTTTATGGTAAATATGGGGTTTCCTAAGTGGTCTGTGCAGAAAGTTTAAAAAAATTTATTTTTAAGATTTTACTTCTAAATGCTAGTAAAACAAAAATTTACCACAATTAATAACTGTGAAATTTATCTGTAAGGTATTGAAAAAATATATCTTCCCCACCTAAACTTTAATAGAAGTAATTTTGTCCTTAGTGGAGCCACCCATAACTATTGCTGATCTGTGTAAATATGTTTTTTCTTTACTTTTTTATCATTTAATGTGATAGAAAATTTTTAAATAAATCCAAAGGAAGCATAGAATAGAAAAGAAAATGACATATATTTGTCATAACAGCTGTCAAAAGAATATTGAACAATTTTAAACATAATTTTAGATAAAAGAGAAAAAAATAAAAAAAGAAATCACTCGATTACTCATAAAACTTGGCAAATAACAACTAAGCCGACTTATATTAATACAGTATAACAAATTCGAATTATCAAGGACATCAACATTTTGCTAAATGCTAAACTTTGCTAAAATTTTTATTAAAAAATAAGGATTTCTATTGGAGCCAAAAAACACAAGCAAAATTGCGTGATCTGTCTTAAGATCAAATTAAATTTTTGGGAATATTAATTTTAAATATTTCGGAACAAAGGTTCCGTGCTGATTCCTATTTTAGAACTACAGCAAATTTTTTTCAAAATGTTATATGAATGTATATTGCGTAGAGTATTGAAATTGGTTAAATAAAATCTTTTGATTTTTCTCATCTGCAAAATAGATTTCTACACAATTCAAAAACAATTCATATCAACTTTACTTGTACACACACATACATCATACACACAAACATACACATATACACACATACTTATAGTCTGAAGATAATCAATGTGTACAACATTTGATTTTGTATTGACATTTATGAATTAAAGACATGGAAACAAAACTGAAAATACAAGAGTGTACTACAACACTTACATAAGTACATACAGGCAAATCTCCCAGCTTATTTGCAAGGTGACAAAGTATTATCTTTTAACAGTATTTTTGTTAAATGCTTAAATAATTCTGTACATTTTTAATCACAAATTTAGACACCTTATAATATGCAAAGTGGGACTTAATCGTAACTTAAGTTTCTTCAAGTAATATTGAAAAAAGTTGCAGACACTTATAATATTTACAGGATAGACACCACGAACTACTGGGTACTTACAAACATGCACATAAACTCATATATACACATACATATACATACATATATAGTAGTAAATGCATATTAACAAATTTGAATGTATAAGTTAAAGACTTGTTCAAACAGCCAGGGTTAACTAAATAGTACCAATATTAACATGATTGTTTTAAAAGTATTTAAATTCTATTAAAAATAATACTATAGAATTAGACATAACATATTTTCAATTTCTAAAGAATTTAATTGCACTATTTCATTGCTCTCAACTATATTATTTGTGTATAGTAAAAATTGCATAATAAAATAACACTTTAGTATATGCGTTTGAGCATAGCATTCGAATTTGTATTCGTATTTACTACACTCTACTAGTACTCATTCATTTTTGCTATTGTTGGTTGGTTGGTTTTTGAAAACTTTTCATAATGTAGATAGATTCATTCATAAACATTATAAAAAGCATTGACAGATGTCTGTTGCATTTAAAGCTTTTCTCCAATTTTAGTCATTCCATTTTGTAGTGCTTGATGGTATAAACACACAACTACATGTGCACACATTCATATACACACAAATACAATTATAGAATACATGTCAATTAGTGTTAAATGAAAAGTTTTGTATGTAAATTCATACAATTTACACTCCTTTTGATATTTTTTACTTTTTCGATTACTGACGACATATACATATACATATATGTCGATAGAAACATCTCTATTTATCGATAGCTAAAATACAAAAAGCGGTTTGCAAAGAGTTTGATCTGAATATTACTAAGAGTTTAAAATTGGTTTTATTTGATAACAAATTGTATTAACTGAACTAAAACTGAACTAGAACTGAACTAGAACTAAACTAGAACTGAACTAGAACTGAACTAGAACTGAACTAGAACTGAACTAGAACTGAACTAGAACTGAACTAGAACTGAATTAGAACTGAACTAGAACTGAACTAAAACTGAACTAGAACTGAACTAGAACTGAACTGAACTAGAACTGAACTAGAACTGAACTAGAACTGAACTAGAACTGAACTAGAACTGAACTAGAACTGAACTAGAACTGAACTAGAACTGAACTAGAACTGAACTAGAACTGAACTAGAACTGAACTAGAACTGAACTAGAACTGAACTAGAACTGAACTACTGAACTAGAACTGAACTAGAACTGAACTAGAACTGAACTAGAACTGAACTAGAACTGAACTAGAACTGAACTAGAACTGAACTAGAACTGAACTAGAACTGAACTAGAACTGAACTAGAAACTGAACTAGAACTGAACTAGAACTGAACTAGAACTGAACTAGAACTGAACTAGAACTGAACTAGAACTGAACTAGAACTGAACTAGAACTGAACTAGAACTGAACTAGAACTGAACTAGAACTGAACTAGATCTGAACTAGAACTGAACTGAACTAGAACTGAACTAGAACTGAACTAGAACTGAACTAGAACTGAACTAAAACTGAACTAGACTGAACTAGAACTGAAACTAGAACTGAACTAGAACTGAACTAGAACTGAACTAGAACTGAACTAGAACTGAACTAGAACTGAACTAGAACTGAACTAGAACTGAACTAGAACTGAACTAGAACTGAACTAGAACTGAACTAGAACTGAACTAGAACTGAACTAGAACTGAACTAGAACTGAACTAGAACTGAACTAGAACTGAACTAGAACTGAACTAGAACTGAACTAGAACTGAACTAGAACTGAACTAGAACTGAACTAGAACTGAACTAGAACTGAACTAGAACTGAACTAGAACTGAACTAGAACTGAACTAGAACTGAACTAGAACTGAACTAGAACTGAACTAGAACTGAACTAGAACTGAACTAGAACTGAACTAGAACTGAACTAGAACTGAACTAGAACTGAACTAGAACTGAACTAGAACTGAACCTAACTGACTAGAACTGACTAGAACTGAACTAGAACTGAACTAGAACTGAACTAGAACTGAACTAGAACTGAACTAGAACTGAACTAGAACTGAACTAGAACTGAACTAGAACTGAACTAGAACTGAACTAGAACTGAACTAGAACTGAACTAGAACTGAACTAGAACTGAACTAGAACTGAACTAGAACTGAACTAGAACTGAACTAGAACTGAACTAGAACTGAACTAGAACTGAACTAGAACTGAACTAGAACTGAACTAGAACTGAACTAGAACTGAACTAGAACTGAACTAGAACTGAACTAGAACTGAACTAGAACTGAACTAGAACTGAACTAGAACTGAACTAGAACTGAACTAGAACTGAACTAGAACTGAACTAGAACTGAACTAGAACTGAACTAGAACTGAACTAGAACTGAACTAGAACTGAACTAGAACTGAACTAGAACTGAACTAGAACTGAACTAGAACTGAACTAGAACTGAACTAGAACTGAACTAGAACTGAACTAGAACTAGAACTGAACTAGAACTGAACTAGAACTGAACTAGAACTGAACTAGAACTGAACTAGAACTGAACTAGAACTGAACTAGAACTGAACTAGAACTGAACTAGAACTGAACTAGAACTGAACTAGAACTGAACTAGAACTGAACTAGAACTGAACTAGAACTGAACTAGAACTGAACTAGAACTGAACTAGAACTGAACTAGAACTGAACTAGAACTGAACTAGAACTGAACTAGAACTGAACTAGAACTGAACTAGAACTGAACTAGAACTGAACTAGAACTGAACTAGAACTGAACTAGAACTGAACTAGAACTGAAACTAGAACTGGAACTAGAACTGAACTAGAACTGAACTAGAACTGAACTAGAACTGAACTAGAACTGAACTAACTGAACTAGAACTGAACTAGAACTGAACTAGAACTGAACTAGAACTGAACTAGAACTGAACTAGAACTGAACTAGAACTGAACTAGAACTGAACTAGAACTGAACTAGAACTGAACTAGAACTGAACTAGAACTGAACTAGAACTGAACTAGAACTGAACTAGAACTGAACTAGAACTGAACTAGAACTGAACTAGAACTGAACTAGAACTGAACTAGAACTGAACTAGAACTGAACTAGAACTGAACTAGAACTGAACTAGAACTGAACTAGAACTGAACTAGAACTGAACTAGAACTGAACTAGAACTGAACGGAAAACCTATCTCATTTCAATCAACGATATCTTTATTAAAAGTGGGTCTCTGTACCATCAGTTAGTATTTGCTGAGATAAATTAAGTGTTGAAAAGCAGAAAAAAACTTTTTAAAACAAATCATTATTGTATGAATGAAATTCTAATAAGACCCAATGTCATCCAGTAAAATAAATGCACTTGAAATAATTTAATTGAAAGCAACATCCCACTCACCTTCCAAAGATGTTTTACTAGTTTAAATAAAACTGAATAAAAAAAAATATTATTAATCAAGGGTTTGGGTAAAATCAATCATTTAATTACAACTAAATATAAGTACTAAAACCTTACAATTTAAGTTTTTGTTTCTTATAATTAAACTTTATAAAATCGGTATTTTTCTTGATCTAAATTGATTTGTTGTTAGTGTTATTAGGTAAATATTTATGTCTATTATTTAAAGTCTTATAAATATAAATA
This sequence comes from Lucilia sericata, assembly GCF_015586225.1. NCBI lineage: Eukaryota > Metazoa > Arthropoda > Insecta > Diptera > Calliphoridae > Lucilia > Lucilia sericata. Next base: position 6,865 of record NW_023996079.1, on the reverse strand, counting down.
GTATTTTGTTATTTCAATTTGTTGTTGATTACAAAATCTCATTTAACTAAATTGTTTTGTTTACTAAAAGAGTAAACTGCTGGCATAAAGAAGGAACGTAGAAAGGATAGGGGGTACTAACAAAAGCAAGTCTAAATGAATAAATACACACTTAAATTAAGTACTTAAGTCTTAGATTTATATTCTTGTTTTCAAAACCAACGGATTCCTTTCAATTTCTTTTTGCTCTCTATCTCGGCTGCCATAAAAATTTCCTTTAAATAAACTTTGAGTTAAAAACACAACAAGAATTACGGCTAAAGGTTAGTTAGGTTAGGTTTTTCAGACTGCTTACTAACACGAGTAAGTCTATACTTGGGTCCTATTTGGTCCCTTTGTAACGTCTGTAAAGAGAAAAGTTAAGGGAAAACATTTGGAAGGGGAAGAGTAGTGATAAAGAAAGTAGTGAAGAAACAGATATAGAAAGTAGAATGATGAGTATAGAATAGCGAAGAAGTTAAGACTCTGTTACCAGAAAAATCATAGTGTGTATTTAGTTACACACCCACTTCGACAATTTCAAGAATGCTAGTATACACTCAGGTTGAATAGCTGACAGATCAGATAGATCAGAAAAGTGAGACGAACCCAGCGCCTGATGACGGAGCGATTCCAGGGCCGGGCAGTTACACAGAAAATGAGTAATAGTTTCCTCTTCTTCTTCATTTTGACAGCTCCTACAAAAGTCATTATATGGAATACCAATACGTCTAGCGTGGTTTCCAAACTTTGAATGACCTGTAAGAACTGATAACAAAGCGCTCAGATATATTCTGTTTAGCCCTAAAATGTAGGATGTTTTATGAGAATCCATACGAGGCCACAGTAGCCTAGCGATCGAGCAAGTGTGCTCCTGAGACCATCGCTCCTGGGCTGAAATGAAGCAGTAATCAAGTATTTGCTTCTTGATGACCGCTAAGGGGACACCACAGAACTGGTCAATATCCAGTATGGTCATCCTCGTGCCGGCTTTTGCCAGAATGTCAGCAGTATTATTGCCAATTGTTTCCCCGTGTCCTTTGACCCAAATAAGGGTAATTCTTGAATATCTCGCCATCTCGTTTAGAGACGCCCGGCATTCTTGGACAAGTTTTGATGTAGAATACACACCTATCAGGGATTTGATAGCGGCTTGACTGTCAGTATAAATTCTGATATCTCTGTTGGATATCCGATAGTACCTAAGCCAATTAGAAGCCCTTTTTATAGCTGAGATTTCAGCCTGCAAAATAGTACATTCGTCGTTGAGTCGGAAAGAGATTTTCGTCCCGAATTCTTCAATGAATATGCCCCCGCCGACACCTTTAGTTGTTTTTGAGCCATCTGTATATACATTAAAGCTTCCAACACTTTCAGGTGCTAATTCATTATAATCGCAGATTAAACTATACCGGAAGTTCCTCGATATGCACGGTTCCGGAATATGGTAGTCAATAGCTTGATGTAGGTTTGGTACAAGATCTACAATCTTTGCATGACCACTGGAACCGTAGTTCCATCTATTCGTAATACTTAGTCTGGCTGCAGTATTCATTGCCAGTTGTTTAGCAAGAAGATCCACAGGCAGCCAGTTCAGCATGGCAAACAACGCTTTACTGGGCGTAGTCCTAAGTACACCTGTTATGAGAAGAGCAGATTGTCTCATAACTTTGGTAAGAATGTTTCTGTTAGATATTCTGTCAAGTGCATGCCACCAGACAATTACACCATACATCATTATCGGTTTAATCACCGCCTCATATAGCCAATTCACATTTCCTGGGTTGATACCCCAATGCAGGCCAATAGCCTTTCTACAAACGTATAACGCCGTAATGGCTTTGGAAGATCTGGAGATGATATTCAAGCTCCAAGACAATTTTCTGTCGAGAATAACACCTAAGTATTTTGCGCTATCCGACAGTGTGAGAACCTCACCGTTGAGGCGTGGAAGGGAGAATTGAGGAATTTTGTATTTATTTGTGAACAATACTAGTTCCGTTTTCCCTGGGTTTACGCTGAGACCGCATTTAACACTCCATGAGCTTATTATCTTCAGCGCTTCTTCCAATCTCTGAGACAGAGTCTCAAGATGCGTACCAGTTACCGCTACTGCAACATCGTCAGCGTAGGCAACCGTCTTAAAACCTAGTGAGTCAAGTTTGACCAATAGTTCATTTATTGCCATGTTCCAAAGAATAGGGGACAACACCCCTCCTTGAGGAGTGCCCCGGATGGCTTTTTTACAGATTGTTGTATCACCCAGTGAAGATACAATAGTCCGTTCAGATAGCAAGTTCTTTACAAAACTCACAATGGATCGTTCCACACCCATCTGTGAGAGGGATTGACAGATAGGTGAGGATCTGACGTTATTAAAAGCGCCCTCAATATCGAGAAAGGCAACCAGAGTGAAGTTACCATAGCTCATGTACTTTTCAATGTACCCAACCAGGGAATGTAAAGCCGTCTCAACAGATTTACCTTTCGTGTATGCATGTTGAGAGTTTGAGAGTAGAGATTTGTCAATAGATATCCTGACATTGATATCAATTATCCTCTCCAGAGTTTTAAGCAAGAATGACGCCAGACTGATGGGTCTGAAGTCTTTTGCCTTGGTGTGAGATGTCTTTCCCCCTTTTGGGATAAAGATCACGTTACACCTGGTCCACTGTACAGGTATGTAGGACCAGTATAAACAGGCCTTGTAAATATTACTTAGCCAGGGAATGATACGATCTAAATTATTTTGTAGATCCGCTGGAATAATGCCATCAGGGCCCGGAGATTTATAGGTGTCAAAACTCCTTATTGCCCAGCGAATGATGTCATCATCTATCATAACATCTTCAGCAGTATTATCTAGTTCAATACCATGCTGATTATCTGCAATTGATTCACCAGTTGGGATACAACCAGGAAAGTGAGTATTCAAGAGAAGCTCAAGTGTCTCTTGACTACCTGCAGTCCAATTTCCGTCCGCTTTTTGTATATAGCTTGGGACGGAAGGAGATTTAGACAGGATCTTACGAAGACGACTCGTATCTGACGAATTTTCTATAGAACTACAGAATTTTCTCCAGGAGCTACGTTTCGCACTTCGTACCTGATTTTTAAATTCATTAACTTTTGACTTATAAAGAGACCAGTTACCAGATCTCTTTGCCTCGTTAAATAATTTACGACATAACCTTCGAGTTTTCGCAATTTCGGGATCCCACCAAGGGGGTTTGCCCTTAAGCATACCATTTGATAATCTACAAGCCCTTTTTGTGGCTACACTAATAGAGCTTGAGATCCAGTTAACGGCTAAATCAATGTCACTTCTACTTTCTATCGTCGGAGCAGTAGGAAGAATATCAGTCAAGGTCGCTTTATGTACCTCCCAGTTCGTCTTTCTCCTATTGAGAAATGGTTTTATAATCTTTGCCTGAACCACTATTTCAAATTCTATATAGCAGTGATCAGAGAAGGAGCATTCTTTTGAGACCTTCCAACCCTGAACTAGGTCAATATGGTTTGCATTCACAACCGTTATATCCAGTACCTCCTTTCTATTTGCAACTATGAAAGTGGGTTCTGAACCTCTATTTACTACTACTAGGTTATTATCTAATAGAAAATCTAAAAGAGACTCACCTCTTGAGTTAATGTCTGAGCTTCCCCAGACCGTGTGGTGCGCATTTGCATCTGCACTCATGAGAAGCGGAATGTGTCGCCTATCTGCCTCACACACAATTTCCCTCACCAGGCGATTTGGTGGCTGGTCGCCATGGTCGTGTGCCATATAGCTGCTTAGAAGCCAGATGTTTGAGTTACCAGACTCCCAAGCAGCCGCAACAGTATCTTCGTCGCTGTAATCAGACAGGATAAAGATGTTTAAATGGCTCTTAGCCAGAATACAGGATCTTATATTACCTGAACAGTTAGCATGAAGAAGCTTATAGCCTCTAAGAGAGAGTCCACGAACTTTACCATGGTGGGTCCACGGTTCCTGGACCAGGATTAGCTCCTCCCCTCTTTCAGCTAAACGGAGGAGGAGGGCGGCAGATGCTGCTTTAGAGTGGTGAAGGTTAATCTGCAATACCTTCACCATCTCCTAAGTCAGGATCGTAGACGACGGTTACGTCGACATCTTCCGGATCAGTATCCGAAAGGGTGTCGTCGTCCTCCGCCACTTTCAGATCGCCGAGGAGTTCTCCCAATTGACCTGTGGTCGATTGAGAGTTCTCCCCGCCTTCTGAAACAGCGGGATCGTCGATGTTATCATCGTCCTTCTTGGGCGGAACCTCTAGCTTAACCTTCGAGGCAGCGGCGTTGCGTTTGTCGTCACTGCGGTAGGTACGGAGAGTAATACTATCAAAGCCATAGTATACTTTGCTTCCGCACTCTCGCAGTGGCGACACGGACTCCTTATTAAGGACCACAATCGCCTTTCTGATCGTTCCTATCGGTTCGGAGACCTTCACCACCTTCCAATCATGGGTAGGTAGATGAGGGTTTCCGCTCTGAAGGAGCGCCAGAATCTCCGCCGGGTCATGAGGCTCAGTTGGGATGGTGGCAATGGATCTCGGTCTGCGAGGAATTTCACATACCGGGACCACGTCCAACATAGCACCTGGCCACACTTCCCCAAGGGACTCAATCGCTAGCTTGAGAAGTAACGCAGAGCGCTCATTCGAACAAGCCAGCAGTTTTATATGACCCTGGAACCAGCCAGCGTCATCATTTTGGGGGGCGGGTCCTGGATTTTCCTTAAGGATTTTCCAGTACACCCCTAGCATTCGTTGACGGATGATCCCCCATTTATCTTGAGAGATGGCCCCGTCACTATTGCTCCTGTCGATAATAGCCCTTACCAGTGGATTTTTGGCAACCTCACTGAAAGGCCTATTAACGACGACAGTTTGCGCCTTCTTTGGACGTTTAGTCGTCGGCTGGATGGTTGACAACGAAGGGGACTCTTCCTCTGATCTTTGCCGTTTAGGCGCCTCAGCAGCAGACTTCGTCACTTCTGCTTTGGCTGGAGGATTTGAGTCCTGTTGTCTAGCCAGGATACTTTTGGCCCATTCAAGAGACGATTTCTCGTCCTTGGACAATACATTGTTGGGCTTGGCGCCATGTCGCTCAACAATGCGCTCGGCGGCGCGCCGATGTGCAAAAGCCCTACGGGAAGGGGTTTTGTGCCGTTGGGAATCTGCTGGTACGCTGGAAGAGCCCGACATCGAGTTCGACGACTTTTCCAGCGTAGGGGGAGGTGCGGATGAGGAACCCGACATCGGGGTCGACGATTCCTCTCTTGCACAAGGTGGCACATGGGAGACATTTTTGTCACCCGAAGGCAGGGAAGAGGCTGACTTTTGATCAGCTAGGGCTGCTCTCGCGGCTGCAGAGGTACTTGCCACAACGGGCAGAGGTACCTCACCGCTTGGGACCTTTCCCACAACTGAAGGTTTGGTGGGAGGGATTGGTTTACAAGCAGCCAGCTTGGGCCGGCTGCTTGCGGGTTTTATTGTTGTTGTTGTTGTTGCTCCAGTAACTTGCGAATTAGACAGGCCCGGTGCTACCACCTGTCTAACTCGGATGCCAGTAACATTCGATTCACCACAGCCCGGTGTCGCCGCTGTGGGAATAGGGTCTCCGGGTATTGTCAAGCCCCGAACCGGATACGAGGGGCATTTTTCTTCTTCAGACATCATTTGGGGGGGGGGGGGAGATTTGCATTTTTCACCTACTGCCAGGACACAAAAACTGCCGTCCCTCTGGGATCAGACAGACCATCAAGCCGCCCAATATGGAACAGACGCTTGATGGGTTTCGGACTGCACATTTAAGTGCATGAATCCTTTAAGGATTCAATCGGACTGCTCTATCGATTGCCCTATCTCAGTGATAGGAAAAACAATCGATAGAGCGGGTACTGACAGACCGCCCAATATGGGAAACAGACATCTGTCAGTTGGGAGGGGTAGTTCTTAGTTTCGTGCTCGTCCTATGGCCCGTCTGACAAGGGTGACCCCTTGGAGCCAGCCAGCTTGGGCAGAGCTGACTCCGTCAGCATGGCCCATAGGATTCATTGCACTTAAGCCTTCACATCGCGACAAGATGACTACCCTTCGTGAAGGGTAGTCATCTTGTCTAAAGCAACTACAACAATTTGAAGCAAAAAATAACACCAAGCAGCCAACCACACACACACACATCTTATTTAATAACAATTTACAAATACTCACATAATCTTGTGTTATTTGATTATAAAATACTCAACATACCCTAGCAAGAATGCTCATACTAATACATTTACACTTATAAAGCCCACCCTCTCACTTTTATAGAAATACACACACACACAAACTAACACTTTTTTCAAAAAAAAAAACATTTTTCTTTTAGCAACAAAACACTTACTTAACTAAAAATCAAATTTAGAACAAAATTTTTGAAAAACTTAATCAGCAGATTACTTTACATATATATGTTGAAGTGCACGTATCTGTTGTGTGTGTATGTATTCATATCCAAGGATGAAGGATGTAACAAATGGAATGGTTTAAAATGAAATGAAATGGCATACATTTTTCCATAGACTTGGTTAGAAAGTAAACAGCCAGCCACAACAACACAAAACAACTATATTCGAAAATAGTATTAGAGAGTATGAAGAAAATGCACCATGGGTTGTTATGAATGAAAATATTGTTAAATTTTTTACATTTACTTTAATTTTGCCTAAAATATCATTACGATTACTGGACGTATATTTTATATTTTTACTCTGAATAATACTCATACGCTATGGTGTACTTTAAAGGAAGAAGCTTCGTTTTGGTACATAATATGAACAAGA